>NW_026067913.1:7714033-7824041 GCF_014885135.2 Alexandromys fortis | reverse complement strand
CTGTAAAAGGCTAATCAACCCAATTATAAAATGGGGCACTGAGCTGAACAGAGATCTCTCAACAGAAGAAGTTCAAATGGCCAAAAGACACCTAAGGTCATGCTCAACTTCCTTAGCGATCAGGGAAATGCAAATCAAGACAACTTTAAGATACCATCTTACACCTGTCAGAATGGCTAAAATCAAATCCCAGCTCTTTTATTCTTCCAAAAGTTAGGAAGCTAGGATACAGAGCCAGGCAAGTCCCAGAAACTCTATACACCGGGAAAGCTATGTTGAGCGCAAGGCTGACTTCTGTTACGATTTCACTCCAGAATTCAAGAGAACAGAGTGCAGGAGCAACTCAAGAGTTCCCTTCCAGCCTGCACCACTGTCTTTATCTTCATCCCGGGCCCTCTCCAATCAATAGTGAGATGTCTATAAAACATCTGCACAGGGGCTGGAAAAATGGCTCAGTGGTTAAGAGCACAGGCTGCTCTTCCAGAGGTCCTGAGTTCAATTCCCAGCCACCACATGGTGGCTCACAACCATCTTTAATGAAATCTGGCTCCACCTTCTGGTGTGCGGGCATACATGGAGGCAGAATGTTGTACACATAAAATATATAAATCTTTAAAAAAAATCTGCACAGAGAAATCATGATTCCCTTGTTGCTCATTCCTAAGACTGACCCTTTCCTCCCCAGTGTAGCAAGGCATCTGAGTGAATGGGCCCTAAGAGACCCAGTCTGCCAACAGACCTCCCAAAGGAAGCAGAGATAGGGCTGGCCCACCACAGTTGAATGAAATAGCGTGTGGTAAATACTTTCGCACACTACCAAAGGAATGATGGGACAGCAGTAGCGAACACCTTGTGGTGGCTTTGGATGCCAGGAACTCAAGTCAAACAGGACATCCCATGATTGTGGTTCTTACCTCTCCTGGTTCATTGTTACTAAAGACATAACACTGGATTTTATAAACTTCATAAAGAGGGAAGGAGACATAGGAGAAGGTGCACAGCTTGGAGACACAGTGCCTGGCAGTCCTAGACTCAAGGAATTAAATGCAGGAGCCCAGCCTTACCTGTAGAGATCAACCGCACAGAAATGCTGACCCCCGGAGTGCTTCTGGGAGAGACCAGCTGCTTATTGCAATGATTTGTTTTCCTCGAGTAAGTGTTTTCTAATAAAAGTGGTTATTTGTTAAAAATAAATGTTATTCAAGGTGAATAAGGGCTAGGAGTTTTTTTTTTCTTACAAAAATCACCTCACTGACTGGTTTAGTGCTCACGTAAAATTAGTCATATTGTACTACTTTTTTAATGGTAAACTAAATGACTATTTTAAGTTTGGGGAAAACGTATTTAAAATTAGTACGTATATCTCAATATAGGAGAAAACCAGCTACTTCTACATGATCCATGAATAAGCTTTGAGAGAGGAAATCAATTAAAATAAATGAAATCATCTTTCTGAAAGTAAACTTGTCTTCTTGAATGGAATGGACTTCCTTATACTGAAAAAAAAATGTGAAAATTGAGTGACCCAGCTTGCAGGCTCTGGGATTATTGGCCCCAAGCCTGGGGATGCCACTAGAACAGGTGGGACCTTGGGGCACCTGCAGGACCCAGTCAGTGGACCAGAGCTGCTGCTCTTATCTGCTGATACACCTGCATCTCTGGAGAGCCAGAATGCTAGTGGAAAGGCTGTTGGAGCATGGGCAGAAAGCCCTGCACTGGAAATTAAAATGAGGAAAGGCCACCACTTGTCCAGTCTGGAGAAGAGAGATGCCCACTGTGTGGCTGATGTCTCCTTCCATCCACCTTTGTGCTCAGAGCAACTCCAACATCCGGTAGAGATGCTGCAGCATGACCACCCACAGCGCCTCCTGCTCCCTGCTTCCTGTTGTCCTGACTACCCTTCCCTTGTATGAATTGTCTTAGTGTGCTAGGTATAGGTTTGGAGTATGGAGTGTAGGAACTTTAAAAGGGTGATATCTTATTTAAGATAACCTTTACAGTTCGGGAGGGGGGGAGCCTTTAAAAGTTAGAACATATATCTGCCAACAACCCCAGCCCTCCCCAAAATGACTCTCTCTGCCACGAAAACACGTTTCCTAGGATGAGAAATATGAGGCTTCCTTGCCCATAATTTTCAGCACAGTCGAGTCACAGGAAGAGAAGTACCAAGTGCTCTTAATTTTCCTCTCGCTCTTCTGTATCCTTTAACTACTTGGGAGAGCAAGAAAGGATATAAATCCCCTCAGCCTACAGAGGCAGGTTTCGTGGAGCTTGCTGTTTTCATTTGTTTCATATTTTATAGTTCATGTAGCGATCAGACAGTAATGTAGAGTAATGGAAAATTTAATTCTATATATATATTTCAGTGAATTACTAGTAGGCTCAAGTCAGTGGGGATTCAAAATACGGTAATATGAAAGAGAGAGGTCCAATAGCCCAGCTTCATGCCCTCCTAGATGGTAAAACCGGAACCCCTAAGGTTGGCCTGTCTGTAGGACACACGGCCATGGCCTTCAAACCCTGCCTACCAGAAACCATGTGACCCCGACGCTGTTTTAGACTCTCTGGACCTGGATTTGACCCATAGCCAAAGGTTCCTAAGAGAACTAATGAACAGGAGCTCACCGGCATCAGGGGTGGTGAGCCTAGTGATTTCCAGGAACGTGAGCTGTTCAACTCTCCCCAACCCCTGCAAATCGGCCTCATCAGCCTTGAGCCCTAGAACTTCCGGTTTGTTCCCTGGCTCCTTCTCATGTGAGCTTCTCGTCTTCCTTTACTGCCTCTTCACCCCACAGAGAAGCCTCTCCAGTTTTCTTGGTTAGCGCCACACCGCACTCCTGCCTCAGCATGGCTTCTACATGACCCCCTTCCTCCTGTGTGTCTGTGTCTGGACCTGGGTCAAGGAAAACTTGCAGAAGTTCATTCTCTTCTGTCACCGTGTAGGTCCAGGGATTGGATTTCCGGTTGTCAGACTTACAGCAAACACCTTTCCGTGTTGAAGCCATCTTGCCAGCAACATACGCAGATCATGAACAAACCACATGAAGACTGAGAGTCCAGGGAACATGCTGAGTGTCCCAGGAAACATGCAATTCTTTCTGTAGGCAGTGTCTGCTCTGACCTACACACTAACCTACCTAATTTACTAAGTTATGGTCTTTAAAAAGAAGAAAACCAGAAATGACACCTTTTGATGGTGGCCCTTTCCCCTGACATCTGCAGTCTTCATGGGAATTGTGCTTCCGGGAGCACCTGTCCACAGTGAGCCCAAGAGGACCACATCGTCCTCTTACAAAGAGGCCCCAGAAGAAGTGAAGCTCGTACCAATTTTCCCACCATTCATCCTACCGATGCTTCCTGTCTCCTAACCCAACCTCCGGGGATGAAGATATTAACTATTTTCTTGAGCTTCTTTACTCCCTGGTCCTTTACTTCATTCAGCCTGCCAACCCTGGGGCCAGTTGTGGTCTTGACTGTAAACTAGAGGCTGATCTGTTGGGAGACGAACTAGAAAGTCTATGTGTTTTGTAGCAGCCCCAGCCCCTGATGGGGTGACATGGGCTGAGCTTCTTAGGAACTAACAGCGCAGAGCCTGCTGCCTCATGCTTCTGAAAGATGCTCTTGACAATTTTATTTTGTTCATTTTTGAGTGAATTTGTGTTTACCTTTGGCCACCAGCCAAGGTCCAAATCATAACAGTACCTTGCAGGGTATTCTGGAAGTGGAAAGAGACAGAGAGGAAGAGAGATGGTGACTTCAGAAGACCAGACCAGAGCTGTTCTGAGCTTAGTGGTTGTCATGCTCTGGAATCCCACTTCCTGGTTCTGCAGAGCCTCCCTGGAAGTAGTGGTGGGTGGATGTTTGGTCAATTGAAAGCAATCGCATAGCTGAAGAGAAGCAACCCAGGTTTTTTGTGGAAGTCTCCTTGGCACCAAGGGCTGAGGTTAAAGCAACCCTTTAAAACCGTAACTGTTTTTGTTCAGGAACGTGGCATGATTTGCTGGTGGTGACAACTGATTTGACAATGACCAGTGATTTAGGCTTACCTCTAATAAGTGAATTAATCTGAGCTAAAACATAGTGATCTGTCATGTTTCGAGATGCCTCAACATCTGGCTGACTTGTCCTCTGTCAGCTGAGTTTGTCCTGGGCAGATCTTCTGTCAAGTGAGGAAAAGAACCGTGGGTAGAAAATTACATGGCAGGTTTAGAGTTAGTGATGAATTTTCCTCCCAACATGCCAGCTGTGCCCGCAACACTATTTTTTATGGCATTAATCAAATATCTTGCCTGCAGCACCTTCACTTTCCCAAAGGCTAAAAGATGAATCTGTCAAAAAATTTCACTGGGATTTGCCAACAGCTTTGCTAAGCTCAAACGCTAGTCCAGGCACCTTAGAAGTTTGAGCAAGGCTTTTAGGGATAGCCTTGGGGAGTTAAAAGCTATATAGGGTAATTTTCCTTTACACTAAACAAAAAAAAAAAAAAAATCGAAGCCTCCATTGCAGCTAGGGTGATCAAGTTAGCAAGTTTGGAGAAGGGCCAGACACTCAAGTGTTATTAATGTATTCCATTTACTGACTCATAGCAAAGGCCTCCTTTTTTTAAGTTGGAATTTTGAAGCAAGGAAGGTACAAAAGCAATCGAAGGCCATGGAATGAAGTCATCACTTGCCCCTCCAGAAAGAAAATCCCAGCTGGGAAGAAAGAGGAACAAGCCCCATCCTCACGTCCCCACCGAGCTGCCTGCAGAGGAAAGCATGTGCTAGCGCTCTGTGTAGCTTTCACCGCCTGCCTCTTTCCTTATCTCTTTTGAAAATAAATGTGGTGCATTTGTTTGGAGCCCCACAGAAGTCAGACGTCCTCTTGTCTGGAAGAACTAATAGAGATTTTATGTGACCATTGATGACCCGAGATTTCCCTTGATTGAGTGGGCCGAAGTTCATGTTACACTGATCTAAAATGTGTTAAATCAGAGACTCAAAACCAGTGTCACATTAGACATCCTGGGAAGGTGATCGTATAGATCTCTCTACCCGGTAAAGATGGTTCTTTCATGCCTTGTGGGCAAAGCGGGGGAAAGGTATCTAAGTGTTTTTGCCATTTCGTTTCCCTACAGCATCTTCCAAATTACTAAGCAGTTAAAGGAAAATGTGGTGTGATGCCCTCCCGTCACTAGTAACTGTACTATTACTAAGCTGTCCAGCGTGACAACTCTGAGGCCCATCCTACACATGAGCATAGTGGGCACCCAATAGACGTCTGCAGAATGCATGAAATCCTTGGATCAGCAACCAAAGAGCAAGCAAAAACAAAACTTACAGAACCCGTTCTGAACGGTGAGCTGTTGAATCCTGAGCTGTACGTTTTTGCTTCACTTGGCTCTCGCTGGCATCTCCATCCCCGCTGGTCATATTGTGCACCACCAAAAGGTTTTCTTGCAGTTACCATCAGTGGATTTGCTGCAGTTTCTAGAAACTGATTAAATGTGGCAGGATCTTGAGGTTACTTTTCTAGTAAGTGCAACTTGAACGAGCAACCAAACAGAACAGATCTTCCACAACTGAAGGAGGTTCACGAAGATCCAGAAAAATGGTGCTCGTCCTCTGGCAAAATTCTGTCGTCAAAACATTTACATTATGTCATAACAGTAGCAAAAACATTTACATTATGTCATAACAGTAGCAAAATTACAGTTATGAAGTAATGATGAAGATAATTTTATGATTGGGATCACCACAACATGTATTAAAATGTCACAGCATTAGGAAGGTTTAGAGCCCTGCTCTAGAAGGAAGCAGAGCTGTGGTTGGAGCGTAGGGAATCAGACATCTCGCCCTTGAATCGTAAGCCTTACCTGTAACCTTTAGGCTCACTTTTTTTATTTAACGCCTTCTAAATGTTCAGGAGCAGCTAACTTGTGCGCCCTCCTTACACTCGGCCTCCAGACGTCGTTGAAAAGGAAGCTCTTTTACTTTCGTGAATCAGAAAATTGGCTCCATAGATTAGATGAAATTTTAATATTTAGTGACTTCTTAATCTGCTACCTGTAGAAGATCAGTTGCAATGAAAATTGATCATGAAATTCAGTGCCTGCTACATTGACTGTGCCTTTGGATTTTTGTCCTATCTATAAAAACGCATTGGCAGGAGCATTTCTGTCTTCATGACCTGGTTGGAAGCTTTCCCTGTTGTTGCTTGTCTTTGAATGTATGCTTAATACGAAATGAGACGAGACCAAGATGGTTCAAGAAGAACAAAAGGTACCTTGATTAACTGCACTTCAGCATTCTAATACAGTGGTTTTTTTTTAAATAATAGAAAGAGGCAAAAGTGTGATTAGTCCAGACAAGGGTATGTGTGTGTCTGTGTGTGTGTGTGTGTACATGTATGTCGTATATATGTAAATTTGAAGTTTAGAAGCAGTTATGTGTTTGTGTAGGTAGCACACATGTATACATATCAACAGGGACATGTATTCAGCTTGCGGCACTGATACAGAGCCAGAGGGATATTCTTTTAAAGGCACCCTTGCATATCCCCAAAAGGGTATGTTATTTGGAAGGTCTTTGATAGTGGTGTATTTTGTAGTTTGACAACTTGGAACTTTGTAAACTGGCAATTGGGTATAGACGAAGGTATCCATTTATCTCGTATATGTCTTGTTGAGGCAAAGCTGTCAGAAGAAATCTTAGCACATGGTGCCCCATTTGTTTTCTGTGGTGATTTATGATGGTTTTGAAAAGGTCTTGTGATCCCATAGGCTGCCACGATTCTCTGACTTTTCTCTGTCAATGGATCAGATTTTTGACATTTTCTGAGAGCATTCAGAAAAGATTTGATAAATCAGCTTGTGGTGTTTATTTTAATTGATCTGAGGCCCATTCCTTCAAGAATTCATCAAGCACGGTGACAGGGTCTGTGTGTGCTGCCGTGGAATGAAGGAACTGGGCCGGCCGTGCTCCTGCCACAAAGATATAGACGTTCTGTTGAAAGTTTATGCGCGCCGACGAGAAGATGTCATCACTAATTTAGTACATTGTAAATCTTTTGACACGGATTCTAATTCATAAATCTCATCCATCACATGTGATTCATAAAACGATAGACAACCTTTGATGAGAAGCTACTTCTGTCTGTGTTCCAGGTTCCTTACATTTTTCCTTATTCAGAAACAAATCATTCCAGAACAACGGAATTCTGTTATGAAAATGGAACCATAGAGGTCTCTCATTCTTTGACTTTTGTTCTCATGGTGCTTAAAATGTGAAACTCCTTGGAAGTCAAGGCGTGGGTCTGAGAGAGGAGGAGACAGAATGTGAGCACGCATTCATGGGCACAGAAATCTGTGGTCACTGATAGAGTTTTCAGACTCCAAACAGGGACATTAGCTCTCTGCCCACAGTAGACTTCCGGTAAAACATGATTTATGTAAAAAACCTAGTTGTGCTCAGTTTAACTTTTAAATTTGAATCTAAAATAATTCAGCATTATTTTAGGCAAAACTTGATCATTTCTGTGGTCCCAAACATTCTTTTGTTGTCCTTTGTTCTTTCTTCTATCTACTTGAGCTATAAATGTATTGATTTGGGCTACTGGATTGGCCTTACTGATTTACTGTGGTTCAACTTGATTGATACATAAACAAGCCATGATTTGTCTCTGCGTCAAATATCTAATCAAGGAAGGTTCTTGGTATGTGCGGTCTTGGCTGAGTGGAGTGTGCTGATATGAATAATTTGTTATCAAGATAATCTGCCAGAAAGTAAGTTTGAGCTGATATGAGAATATTCTGTCATCAAAAAATTCACACAAATGCATTAATTTATGTTACCGTAACTCCAGACTGATAAAACTATGGCTAACGTTCACGTGATTTGCAGATTGGTTGCTTCCTCTAAGTACTTCCCAACGATATCCAGAGAATCTGATATTGTTGGTTAGTGATCACCAAGATGAAGTGTGTGTGGAACTTGAGTAGAAATAATAATTGCAAAGACCTTAAGAAGACGTTTAGGGAGAAGTGTAGTGGGGGGAACAGAACCTAAATGTATGATTTTAAGACATGTTACACATGACATATAAGAGACTATGTTTCTGGGTAAAAGACAGAACCACCAGAGCATTTGTTTGGAGTCATATTCATGGGTCTGACACCTAGGATTCTCTTCCTTCCTGGTGACAATAGTCTACAAATCCCTATCTTGAATCATTCTGTATACTTTTTTTAAATGGATTATTCCAGATAATAAAAGACAGAGCACAAATCCATTTAAATCTTATAATGGAGGAATCCAATTTTATTTAATTATCTCCATACCCCCTTCATAAAATTTCATATATTAATAGCTACTAAGTTCTAAAATTGAATGAGTGCGCTTTCCTCATGATCTTCCCCCTCTGATGGATGTGGTAACATACCATAGATTACCTAAAAGGGAGCAGTGATTCATCGATGAATAAAATTATAAGGACCCGGACAACCCATATATCAGGAGAAAAATAGGCTTTTCCCCATCAAAAGCTAAATAAGCAAAATGCAGATGGCGACAAACAGAAAGGAGAGCGGCTTCCCCACAACACGCGCATGCCCTCTTTCTTGACGATGTCAAGTTTAAAACTGAGAAGCTCTGACAGGGGAAAGGTCTCTTAGAACAAGACACAGTGCAAAATGCCATGTCTATAATGGAGGGTAATTTGAAATAAATTCCTGCTCAGAACCCATAATAAGGGAAAGAGAAAGATCCAGAAGGACCGGTATTAGAATTTAAAATAGGTGCATGTTAATGACCGGGAAGGGCGAGATGCTGAATGCCAGCTGACTTGAGTGGATTCACTTAAGCATGGAGGGTGGAGGTTTTCTTCGCCCACCTCCCTGCTTTGAGTGTCTCGATCCTGATGATCTAGGCTACTGGTCTCGGCTCAGAACTCTATCACTTACCAGTGAGCTCAGGGGTGATGAAATAAATCTCCAGTAGCTACAATAACCTTAAGTGAAGCCTACTGGGTTCAAGATTTAGATGCACCAAGGGAATGGAGCCACAAGGAAACTCTTTGTCATTAACACAGAAGATGCACTCTCATGAGGAAAAGCCGTTTACGGAAACTGCTAGAAACATCTCCTGAAATCCTTAATAACCCTTGGCTGTGCCAATGTAATGAAGTTACTTTGTATTTGAATAATTCAGGTAACCACATATGCGTTTGTTCTTTCATTGACTGCCTGCCAATTTAATCCATTGATAATGAGCCCTGATACTCATTTGTGAGAGAATGCCAAAGAAACACTAAAAGGATCAGTCAGATTCTACAGGACAGAGTTGACAGCTCTTAAGCATGGACCCTCCCTCAAAGACGCCAATAATGCAAATGTGAATGTAACCTCTACTCAAAAACTCAAATCCCATCACACTCGCCAAGATGCAGGTCTGGGCGGTCTACATCCGGGTCCCCGCTCAAATGTGGCATCTGTGGTTCCTCTCTACACTTGCTATACAAGCTTTGTCCAGTTGTCACTGGCACTGTTCCCAAAGAGCAGATGAAAACAACAGGTGCAGCGATCATGGACTTCACTGAGACTTCTATAGACAGGGCTTCTTGTTGTTGTTTTGATATTTATTTTTTTTTCCAGTCAGCCAAGAATGTCTTAAGTAACTCCACTTCCCTGGTAACACTATACTGGTGTGGTGATTAGCGTTCTGTCAGATTGACACAAGTTAGAGTCAGCGGGGAAGAGGGAACCTAAACTGAGAAATGCCCTCCTCAAGTTGGCCTGTAGGTTGGCAGGCAGGACATTTTCTTCACTGATGATTGATGTGGAAGGGCTTAACCCACTGTGGGCGGTACCACCCCTGGGCAGGTGGCCATGGGTGGTGGGAGAAAGCAGGCCGTGGGGTTCAGGCCAGCAGGCATTGTTCCTCTGTGGCATCCGCTTCAGGTCTGGGCCCTGCTTGAGTTCCTGCCTTAATGATGCTCCTTTAATGGTGGGCTCTGATTAAGGCTTGTAAATTGAATGGATTCTTCTCCCAAGTTGCTTTTGGTCATGGTGTGTAATCACAGCAGTGGAAACCTAGCCGAGATGGCTGGGTACAGTGAGCAAGACCTAAGAGGTTGTGTAATTATGACATCAGGGAACCTTACAGTCTGAGTAAAGGGATAAAAATATCAAGTCTGTAACCTTAGAAAACAATTTTATGAATGAATGTGAGGCCTGACAGAGCTGTAACTCCATGAAAGGAGGCTAGGGCGGTCCCTAAAGCACTCATGAGACGGACTGACCCATCCGACTCTAAAGAATGCAGAAGGAAAATAGTAAGCCCATTTTTATACTCAAGGTACTGACCAACACGTAAAGGTATGGCAATTTAGATCACCCCCAAATCAAAATGGACAGTGGATGCTCTTGCCCCAGTCAGACCTGAATACTTAACACATATTCTCATGGTGACCACTTCCCCCAGGTTCCCTCTAAGACCAAGCTAACTGCAACTCTGCCAGTGAAACGCTGGACCCATCACCGGCTAAACTCCACGACTCTAACCAGCACTGGGACACAGCTCTGCCATGCATCCCCATAACATCATGTCACTGCGTTTCCCACTCTCCCAGGTCATTCTGTGATGATTAGAGGGGAAACCTACCTTATTACACGACTGTCTACCTTCTTTCCGGGATTTCATCTCTAAGCAGTTCCTCGTCTCCCCCTTTACTCTTGCATCCTGCCTTCTCACTGGCCACTGCCTTCTCGGGCATCTTGCCATCTGCCCTCCTGTCCACTTCCTAAATATTCTTCCTTGGTACCTACCTGTCCACCGTGTTTTATCTCCATCAAGACGTTATCACCGCACACAGGGCTTCTTGCCTCCTGTGTTTTAAGTTGCCAACTGCTAATTTCTCCCCTCGGGCTCCCTGACATCCTGAACACCTTTGCAGTTTTTCTGTAGCCGTTCTCATCTACCAGCATACAGCTACATCATTTGGCCATTGGTATCTCTCTGCTCCCCTCCTGGGGCGGGAGAACTGTATTTTGTTCTCCGAGCCATTCCATTACCTCAAACAGCATGTGACAAATATTAGAAGCGGTAAGAGTGGAAGGTGTGATCTTTTCTCACCCACTTCCTGGGCCACGGCCAACATTCCTATAACAAAAGATGAAATTGTAAGAGAAAAGCATGACAAACTCATTTAATCTCAGTCTCGAGTGATGGAAGAGACTTCAGAAACAAAGATTCAGAGACATGAGGGGAGCGTTTGTGTCTTTAGTGGGCTAAAGCGTACACAGCCCTGTGGAAACATGACTGCATGCTCTCTGGAGTAACAGCAGCCTGAAGGGAAGAGAGGGCAAGCAACATTCTTCTGCGCTGAGCCTTCTTGGCCTTTCAATGCAGCACCCCTTCCTCCCAGCTGTCAGAGGGGACGGAGGGCAGAGCTTCAAAGAAGGCGAAGGATGGCAGTCGTAGGGTGTGCCGCTTGCTTTGGAAAGAGCGTAGAAAAGTCTCTGAGACTCAACTTTGGGGAGAAGTAGGCTGGTTTCTAGGACTCAGTTACGGAGCAAGAGGTGGGAACCAGGACTGGGAAGAAATCGGAAAGACTCCGCTGCTGAGGCCCTGCTTAGCTTAGCTCCGTCAGTGCTGAGCTCTCCAGCCACACAAGTGCTGTGCTGTGGGCTACTGTGCTGAGCCCCCACCCACGGGGCTTGCTCAGGAAGGATGCACAAATCAGGAAGGATGCTTGCCTTCCTATAGTAGGTGTGCCTTCTGGGTTAGGACTACAGTTCTCAAATCAGAGCATCACTAGGATTTCCTATCCTTAAAAATTATGTAAAAATTTTGTGATCATGTTTCTTGTAGTAGGAGGTGAAGTTTTATAACTTTTATGAGTGTCTCAAAGATCTCTAGCATGAAAAATAAAGTAAATCTCGGGTTTAAAATGCCCAGTTCATCTTTCTGTTAGTTAGGTCTAGGGTCCGTCCTGCTATAAGATAACCTCTTAGGAACTGGAAACAAACTGATGTAGGATGCCTCTGTTGTACTGTGATGTTCCTCGGTGCTCCCTGGTGACCTTGGCACTTGCTCTTCCCTGCTAGCTTAAATGGGGATGATAGGATTGCCTTGCTGCTTGTGACTGATGGAAAATCTAAAACTTGGGCTGGGGATCTAACTCAGTGGGAGGGCACTTGCCTCACATGCAGGAGGCAGTTAGTTCCAAAGTCCCGTTACCATAAGTGAAAGAGTAAGTAAGACATTTTAATTGGCATGAATTGCCCAGTTGTCACCATCTGAATTCTGAGTGTAAAGTCATGCATGTAGAGACCAGGTAAGAGAGTGGCCACCATAGAAGGTCCTCGCGCAAGGACACATTTACCTTTCTCCTTTAACAACCGGCCTGCCAGGGACAGAAGGGACAAATCCCTTCAGAGCACCTCGAGGAGGTTCAGGCTGCACAGAGGTGTGTTAGTGACACCCTCCACACTGGGTGACCAGGGCACACGAAGCACAGGAAATAACAAAGCAGGTGCTAAGACAGGCTTTGTCTGGCGAGATCTAGACGTTGCTCCCTGGCAGTGTTCCAAAGGCAAGAAGAGCTAAGCGGTTGGATATGTTGTCAAAGAGATTGATGGCATAAACTATTTTGAAGTTTCCTCTGATTAATTACATAGGCAACACAGGTTTTCACTGAAGGCGATGTTTTGAGTTGGAGGATCAGACAGCAACCCTAGAGTCTCCAAATAATGACAACAGTCGAAGTCTAAAGAACGGAAGGTGATAAAGCAACATGAACTGGCGACTGTCCCATCAGAAATGGAAAGGTTGCAGGGATCTTCACACAGATAGAATTTAGTTTCTTATTGCTGCTCTCTTCTATGTGGAAGCTTACAATATGAATACATTTCGTTTAGAGGAAAGAGGGATCTTAAATGGTTAGGTGAGGATAACAGGAGCCTCAAAGAGACATTAGTACAACTACTATCTGTGTGATAGCAGAGTCAGAGAGAGAGAGAGAGAGGAGACAGACAGACAAACAGAGATGGATAGAGACAGGGAGATTAGGACAGAGGCAGACAGAATGAAAAAGAATATGAATACACAACCTCCTTAGTTCATTAAAATTCCTTATCATATTGAAAGAATTTGTCCACAATTTCCTTCTGAAGGATGCTTTATAAAATCTGAATACTGTCTCCTATAGCAGTGTTGCGTGTCCTCAAGTGTGCTTTCCTTATACAAATGGTAGGTAAACATTTCAGGTGTCGAAAGTGTATGGAAAGCTTGCTTCTTATACAGGATCTTAGACTTCAGTGTTTTCCCAGGGGCCTACACCTCCCACTGTGTTTGAGGCAATTAATGTCCGCCTTACTTTGTAGTATTGCTGGGGGTGATTATTAACCACAGACCACTGCGCCGTCGTTAACTCCTTGGGAAAGGCAACATCAAGGACGTGGAGAACAGTAATTACACCAGTGCCTGCATTGCCCTGCTCTATGATAGACATATAATCCACCCATTCACAAATAGTTACTCAATACCTACTACGTGTCAGGTGCCATCCTGGGTTCCAGAGATCGACCTGTGAACAAAGCAAAGCCCCTCCCTCTGTGGAACTGACAGTTCCGAGAGGAAATGGAGCCATTCTGTCCGTTACAGTGTGCGTCAGGTGGCAGCTGCAGAAGGAAGAGAGGAAGTGGGGTCTTAGGGTAGGAGTTTAATGTTCATGGGTTTGTATTAGTCTGCATTTTCTGTGACGACGTCTTCTCTCATGTTAACACGTAATTGAAGCCACAGCAAAGCATCAAAGAGTTGGAGTGGAAATTCAGTGGACCTTGTGAGTTATTATTCACAGAAGATACAGAAAGACCTACGATTACAAAGTTTTCACTAAGCAGCAGTTTGAAGGAACATTTACAATAATCTTTCCAGGAGGAAACCACGCTCAAATAAACTGAGAGCTCGATAAATAGTCTTTCTGTTCTGCACAAATAAGTTATTTTTTTCCTCTGAGAAATGATACACTGGGTACCCTCTTCAGATGCAGCTCATGTCTTACCACCAAGTGGTCTAGGAACCTCAGCAGTTTGGGTTCCCAGCTGAAATAGCCTTCAGGATTTCTCTATCCGGATCACCTAATCACTTAAGAGAAACAAACAAATGAACAGCCTGTATGAAAATGATATCTGGGTGACAGCAACCCTGAGTCACTGCACAGATACAGGTGCAGGTCATTACAGAACAACTCGGAATGACTCTTCAGTCTGCCTCAAATCCCATATGATGATTGGTACCATCTCAGGACAGAGAAACCTCTTCAGAGAAAGCAGCCGTGTCCCGTCCCCTTAGCTTCTCACTCTTGTAACTTCGCACGGTTTCTCCCGGGGAAGAAAGACAAAGGATAAAGGCTATTAGAAAGACACTCCTTATGTAGGCGACGTGAATGGCTGCCCCTGTGCCTGTGTGCACACCACATTTCCTTCACGGTGCTTTAGGACCCAGGAGCCCTTGGCCGTGCTCCACTGGATGCTTACAGAGATTGTCATGAAGCAACTGTTGTCCTTTCAACAGCACAGCTGTGGAAGTGAACGTCTGGGAAGGGGATCAGCAGTGTTTCTCCAGGTCATCAAAGACTTTACCCAAGAATAGCAAAAGGGTGGACAAAATTCCTTAACCACACTGCCCGTGAGTGACATGGTCTTCCAACTTAAGAGGTCACAGTACCCATGAGTCATAGGGTTCCAACTTTGGAGTCAAAGTTGTCTCATGGCTATAAAGCCTGTCATCTAGTTTTCCTAGGAAAATAATATGCTGTCTCTGTCTTAAACTTTTCCTTTCCTCTTTCCATTTTGTTTTATGTATTTCATTCTCTTTTTTGTTCTGAGACAGGGTTTCTCTGTGTAGCCCTGGCTGTCCTGGGGCTCATGTTATAGACTGAGGTGGCCTCAAACTCAGAGATCCACCTGCCTCTGCCTCCCAAGGGCTGGGATTAAAAAGTGTGTGTCCTCACCATTAGACATAGTTTTTACATTTTCAATAAGATTCTTTTTTTTTTTTTTTTGAGGAGCTGGTTTTAAGCATTCAAGAGGCAAATGGCTCACATTTTAAATAGGATATTTGGGATTCTAAGGCTATCAAAATAGCCTTTTCCAGTGGATACTGTCATTGGCACATACTCAGTATGCCGGACACAGGTTGTAGAGCTATGAAAAAATTTAAAGTCAATGAAGAAGGAGGTAGCATTCAGGGACTTCGGGGAGAACAAAGATAATTGTGGATCAATTGTGGCAGACAGTCCCAAGCAACTTAACACTTCAGTCAGTTCTTAATTGTTTCTACCACAGAGTCTGGAAGAGCATTTAGTTCAATGAATGACGTGCTAACACCTCGTCGAGATGCTCTGCCCATTCGTTGCGTATCATCATCATCTTTTTATTAAGCTAGTTGGTCCACTGTCCCACATGCCTAAGCCTAAAGATTATGTCCAGAAATGGCTTGTAAGTGGCGGGCTGAAAGCCGGAAATTGTGGCAATGTGCCGAGAGAGGCTCTGTAGCTCCCGCTACTTTCCTTTCCTTTGAAGAGTATGAACTGTTCCCCTTCCTTCAGCCAGAGCTCCTGGGCACGGGGACTCCGCACTACACAATTTCCTCAGGTAATGAGAGTGAATGAAACAAGGTCATGCCAGCACTGTTAGGTGGCTTCTTCCCCTTGCAGAAAAATAACACCTCCCCGTGAGCACCCAAGGCCCAGTAAATAGAAAGCCATGTGTCTCTCTCCACGGATTTGTTAGAGGTCTCCTGAGGCAGCTGGCGTGGCATGTCACAAAGGAATGCACACTGAAACAGGATGGCCGAGGAGCGAAGAAGTCAGGCGTCGTCTGTGTTTGAGACAGACTTGTGTCTGAGCCCGTGAGTGTTCTTTCTGTACTGTTTATATGAACTCAGGAAGCTATGGACTGATGAGCGAATTCCCAATCCTAAGGATGACAGCAACACGCACAGACCTCACCAGTTTGGTTCTCACACCTTCTGTCCAGTCCTTCACATGTTTCCATTTCCTTCAGAGGAAAAATCCTCAGAAACTCACCATTGAATATTCTGGCTTCTCCTTGTCCGAAATTTAAAAGAGACATCACTTAAGATGCAGTTATGTTCCGTCAAGTCCATAACCATTCGTTCCTCTCTGCTTGGGTTTTTACATTTCTTCTGCCAGTTTTCAAACCTCTTTGTCCCGGCATTAGACCTGGAAGCCTACATCACACGACTCGGCAGCTTGTGACTTCAAACACCAGACATTCAAATTCAAGCGATGCTAGATAGCCCATGATTAAAATATCTCTTTTCTTTGTTCAGTGAGCCAGCAAGAGTCTCTGGGAGCTTTTAACTCCCGTGCTATGGTGCTTCAACCCTCTCCAGACTCCTCCACAGCTGCCCCTTATCCAGAGAGAACACAGGTCGGCCCAGTCCTTCCCTGTTCTCTTTCAGCCATCGTCTTGAACCTCCGCTCGGCCTTCCTTCACTCTCCTCCAGAACCTACCGCCGCCGTTACCCTTTATTTTCTCTTCCCACGTATCTGTCCGCTGAGAGGCACCATTTAGAACATTACCAAGTCAATGTTTCAGTTTAAGTACATTGCACATGAAAGTCTATGATTTTTGATGTGTTTGACTGGTGTGGTTAATTCAAGGCGGGGTCTCGTGTTTATAACTTGGGGAGTAGCTCCGTCTCCTTGATGATAAGTTGCTCGGAGTAAAGGAAGGAAAGAGACTTTCGGTTATTGAATATTTAATTCTGGACAGCGGTTTAATCAGGCCTGGGATTTGGGCAGTGGCTCCAGCCCCTCCCCCAACTCGGTACAGTTTCAGTTCTTAGTATCCTTAATTATCCCACTGAGATGTTTGAGAAGCAACTGGTAGTAAATGAACTTGGCAAATCAGCTATTACCCAAGTAATGAAATACAAATACATATGTTTGACAATTCTGCAGGGAAATTTTTTAAGCCAGGATTCTCAATGGGGTGTATTGGCCAAGAGAGGCAAAAACAGGTGTTGTTATCAAACCGCATCTACAAACAATTTGACAGGAGTTTTACAATATGCACAGACTTTCTTGCCATGAATTCCAAACATGTCAATTAACCTATGGAGAATCCTGATTGTCAAATAATGAATCAATATACACCCCACAGGACGAGGAAGGGAGGGCCCGCTGTGACGTAGGTTAAATATTCAAGGCTATTGCCACAACAATATATCCAAGCGTGCATACCAAGCTCCCATCTAACCTCAAACAAAGCAGAGATCAGCTCTACTGAGAAAATTGATTTTATTCAACAGTAAGGCAAGGGAAATTAGTAAATTCAATATTTGTAGAAAGAAAATAAGCGAAGCCAGCTCTTCCTGGGGGTCTGAGACTAGTCTTTGTTTTGGTAATTATGCCTTTATGTTTTAGGGCTCTTATTTACATTTTCAGAAGGGCTTGAAAGGGTTGGTGCACCGAGCATCCCCCTGAGCACCCAGGTTCTTCCACTGTGCAACAATAAAGTTGTCCCTGGACCAATACAAATTGAAAATGAATCCTAACTTTAGAGATGCCGCTGCCTCGCTCCCCTCGTTGTTTGGAGCTGAATCACAAACTAATGATCTCCACTGCAGCCAAGTCCTTGGTGTGATAGTATCTCATTGTAGAGGAGCCCACATTTACATAATGGGCAGGCTAAAATACCTCTGAGTTCAAGGATGGAGCTATGGAAAATAATTTTCTCCCGGCTCCTGTGCACCTGGATGGTAAAACACGGGCAGAAATGCAGCAACGGGATGAATTTACTAATGTTTGCTATTGGATGGTAAGCCATTCTAAAGCTACGAAAGCCTTCAAAACCCCATAGGTCTCCATTTTGCCATTAGCCGCACCAGTTTAAACAGTCTGCTGCAAGAAATATTGACAGGTCAAGTACAGCTGGGAAGAGCACATGTCCCAGTGGCCTTTACACTGACAGTTTCTCCCACATTAAAGAGTTAACTAGCAGCCAACCAGCTCGAAGTGGGAGCTAATGAATGAAATGGAGATTGATATAGACTCTCTTTGGAGGTGCATCGATCTGTATCTTGTGAACTCAGCTTAGGAATTCTGCAAGCAGCATTGCTTGAGTAACCCTGGCATGGTGCCCATTAGCAAATAACTCTTTGAATGTTGGTCTTCAATTGATATATTTATTGTATTGCATATTACAGTGAC
Source organism: Alexandromys fortis (assembly GCF_014885135.2). Classification (NCBI taxonomy): domain Eukaryota; kingdom Metazoa; phylum Chordata; class Mammalia; order Rodentia; family Cricetidae; genus Alexandromys; species Alexandromys fortis. The sequence goes on along the minus strand of NW_026067913.1, from coordinate 7,805,822 downwards.
CCTTCCTTCCCCCACTCTACCTTGTCTTTGGTGGTTGTGGTAAAGCAAGCTAATGGCAAGAGCAGCAGCCTAGCCTGCATCTGGGGCTGAGCAGTGGCGATGAGATATTTAATTAGTTGCATTCTTCATTTGCATGTGTCATACCTAAGAGGACTTCCTAAGAGCACTAAATCCTCTTCCTTGCTGGCCCAGCTAGCAATAACAGATCTACTGAAGGTGAATTTAGACCTTGGTGCAGTCAGTACCTCTCCTGATGCTACCACAGTGCAAGTAGGTTTCCAAAGGCTGCCTAGTCTTGCAGCCTCCAAAAGACACTGTGTGTGTTGTAGAAGCAAACAAAAGCAACCCCTGCTTGAAGAGATAGATGGAGGAGTTCTGGAGGTTTGGGCCAAGTTCATATGAGTTGAAGTATGCCATGGTTAGCTAAACCTGAGCAGACCCTTTTCACTTAAAAAAAATTATTCTCAAATTCAGTATTCAACAGAATCTTCCAAGGAGTTTATGTTTCAGGAGGTATGGGTTGGGATTAAAATATAAATATTAATACTCAAGAGATAGTTTTTACGAAGGTAGTCATCAAGCTATCAACTTTTTAATGTGTGAAAAGAAGACATTACCAACAGGGGCTTGAGCAATCACTCGGTGCAGAGGACCAAAGGTCACAGCTGCCTGTAACTCCAGCCCCAGGGCGTCCAGTATCTTCTTCTGGACTTGGTGGGTACCTGCACTTACATATCCACACAAATGCACACAAATATTCACAGCATTCATTTTTAATTTAAAAAGACATTAGAAACAAAGGGATTCATTAACAGGCAGAGGCTGAAGAGTTCTGCTAACAGAGTTAGCCAAATCACAAGTATGGAAAAGTCCACTATCTGTAGCATCTGCTCCACTTCTATCTAGGTGAGTGGGGACTCTCATCCCTTGAGCAGGGCTCCACCTACCACTACGTCCACAGAGACTATGATTCCTTAAGACTCCAAATCCAGTTCTTCTTGCACCAAAGTCACTTCGCATACTGCTGCCCTAGCCCTGTACCCCCACGCTTCTCCGTTGCCCCTTTACTTGTCATACATGCAGAGGGGAAATTTTCATCACCTCAATCTAGGACACTTTATTATGCTTGGTGGTACATGAAATTACCCCTAAGAGATGACTTCGCTGAACCAGATCCCCACCACCATCTATAAGAAAATAGCCCGGGTACCCGACACTGGGAGGTTTGTTGCCAGGCCAGAACCGGCACTCAGGTCTCCTTCACTCAATCCCTTACAGCTGAGGAACAAGTAGGTCTCGGAAAGTGTAAGAGTATGTGCCTTATTGTTTTGAACATGAATTTATTTGAAAGAAATACAGGGCCAACTGTCTCCATTGCTGAGGGGGGAAATACAACCCAGAATTATTTGTTAGCAAAGAGAAAACAATACAATCTGCAGTCTGCTCTCAGCGCTAGAGTAGTTGCCAGGGAAATCTAAAGCTGTGTACCAGTGCCCAAGGTTTCAAACGAGCTGATTTCTTTCCTTAAGTCAGAACAAGATGTATTACACCTTACATGGGCACCTTATACTTTGCCAGGCATTGGTGCTGCTGCAGTTAAAAGACCTGGTGTTTCAGATTGGTAACGGCATCCGTAGCCATGAACACATTATCTGCGGGCATCCAGGCAGCCATTAAGCTCAACAAAGGTTTGCAAACAAAAGCCTCAAGTTTGCTGTGGATTGACCAGTATGTCTGGAGATTAGATATTCTGTGAGGAAGACGAGATTGCACATGCCGCCTGCTCTGAGCAACACTTACAGAGACTGTCTTTGAGAGTAGTAACGTAGAAGATGGCTTTACAAAGGGTGAGGCCGGAACCGGTGAGGCCACCACCATAATCCCTGTCTGGGGGTAGGAAAGGGGCACCTCAGCAGTGATAAAGACCTGGGAATGAATCAGAATTAATGAAGGCAGCAATCCCATCCCTGGGAATTTTGAAATATGGGACATATGGTGGTAGTGAGGTAGGCGGCGCCTTTCTCAATGGCAAGTAAGTTTGGGACTATGGAGAGGCAGGTCAAGGGATATGTAATAATATCAGCCAAATGCTAGATGTCCACAGAACACTGTGATAGACCCATTGGTCTAGCCAAGTCTGGTGTTGTCGTGTTAAAAGTCAATAGCATTGCTAGTAACCCAAGTCAACACACAGAAAAGATTGTTTCAGGCAGCGATCTCAAAGCGGGGACCCAGGCAGACAGCAGCAGTGTCTTCTAGAACTTGTTTCCTGGTGTGCAAGTTCTTGAGCCCAGCTGGAGGTCTACAGAATCATAGTTTGTGGAGAAGAGACCTGACTGTCTGAGTCCAGCTCTCTTGTGATGCTGGTGGAGGCTCCAGCTGCAGTTTAAGGAAAGAGTATTGGGAGAAGCGGTGCAGAGGCCAGCAGCCCATGCATAGAAGATTTGCTGGCATGCGCACGTAGAGGAAAGAGAGTTGACACCACAGAGAGCCAGGGGAAGGTTCTGAATCTGACAGTGATATCATATCTGAAGAGACAGACAGGCAAAGACCTGGCCCATGACTGTTACCAGGTTGCTGGAGACTTTGGCCAAAGCAGTTTCTCAGAGGCAGAGCTATGGGGAGCAGACCTCGGAGGATGGCTGATGGCAATGAATAGCAAGAAGTGGGGAGAGGGGACCTATTACCTCCTGTAAAAGCTCCTCTTGGAAGGGAAGGGGAAAGAAGAAGAAGACAGGAGAGAAGCTGTGGAAGAATCTCACTGCACTGCTCCTCGTCAGCCCCAATTGAGATGGCTCATGGTACCACCCTCTCATTGCTCCATGGCCAGCCTGCTGCTCCCATTTGACATCCTGTTTGCAGCAATCAGTCAATGTGACCCCAGGGGTCTACTATCCCTGGCCTTATCGGGTCTTTGGCCTCTGTCCAAGTGGACTTCTGTAGGCCACCTCCAGTTAACACGAAGAATTTCTTCTGAACCTTTAGGGACTACCTTTTCTGTGAAACTAGCCCCTCCCTCCAGGGCAGCTTTGACTGGCCTTTCCAGTTCTGGGCACTTTCTAGGCACAACGCCCCTGAGGCTTGTCCTCATGCAGTTAGGTTTTCACACATCTGTAGTTTCTGGACTGGACCTCGTGGGCTGTAAACAGGTCCAGACACAGCTTTGTTCTTATTCTGCTGCCCCACACGGTACCTGCCAGTCATGGGCACTCACCGGTAGTTTATGGAATCGGTGAATGAACATGTTCACAAAGGACCATTTGCTCGGCATCGGTAACGCAGGTCCTCTTCAGCATCTGCATTATTTGCCTGCTTCAAATCTCTGTGTTTGTCTGAATAGAGATAAGAGGTTTTGCACAGCTGTAGCCGTTTTCTTCCTGGGATGAAAGGTGTCCTGGGGTGTAGGCTTTGGTACATCAGCTGGGATTTTCTCTTCCCCACGTTACTCTCCAGGGTGCATTAGAGTCTTTCCAAAGCGGGAGTTTCTGTGTGCTCACTGTCCTGTAATGGTATTGGGCGGTCAGGAAGAGTTTCTTGGGAAACCGAGTTTGGACCTTGAGAATTAAGGAGCTACTGCCAGAGACCAGAAAGCATAGATAACTTGAACGTGTGCCAAAGCAGCCTAGCTATTGACCGCAAGGCCTCCAGATTCACATGGTCAGGCCATAGGATGGTGAAATTCCCAAGTCCAATTGCCTGGCACAGCAGACCTCTTGATGGCCAATGTCACAAATGAAAATGAAAATCTTCTAATCAATCAGGACATCGTTAGTCCCTCAGTTTCTCCTCTGTGACTAGGCTGTCAGCAGGAGAGGCGTTTGTGCGTACGTGCGCACGCGCAGACACACAGACACAGTCTTATGAAGAGTAATCACAGGGTTAAAGATTATGAGGACTGCTGTCAGGGTTCCACTAGAAATGTTATATCCATCTTTCCTTCAACATCCCTGGAGGTGGAGGCATTTTAATTTTTCATGGTAAAACCAATCAGTTTATTGCATGCTCAAGAGAAGCATCTCTTTAAACTGTGGAGAAATAAACTATTTTAGAATGCTTTCTATAACATCACTTTTGGTGCTGGCAGTAAAGAATGAGTTTCCGATAATGACTGAAAGATATTGGATATTTTATATTGGACATTACTCAGAAATATTTAAGATTTTTATGCATCCCATTATACCAAACTCTTTAAGGGGCAGGGAACAGAATGTTACTTTAACATGCTTTCTTTTTTTTTGAAAGATTTATTCATTTTTTTTTAATTATGTGTTTGTGTGCACCCATAGAGGCCAGAAGAAGGTGTCAGATCCCCTTAGCTAAAGTTACAAAGCAGTCACAGGCCTTACCATGTGGGTAATGAAACCACAGTCTGCAAAAGCAGTACAGGCTCTTAGCCTTTGAGCCATGGCCCCAGCCCCCAGCAAGCCATTTCTTGCTTCATGATAAAGACTGCCTAGTGGTTACCTCCAGATTCCAGGACTCTGCGACAGTGTGCGAAAATCTGTGTGTGCTCAAATTTGCCTAATCATTTGTAGGGTCAGGTAGAACCGGTTTTTCTCTGTACGCATTGCTGAAAGAATGATAAGAAGACACGTCTCTATGTACAGCATGCTGGCTTTGTTCACAGCTCTTAAAGAATTCTCAAGCTTTTAAAGCTCTGCTTTTTCATCAAGGAAAAAATAGATTATACATCGTTCAGGAAAGAGAAAAAAAATTATAAGGAGATTTCGCCTATTGAATATAATGGATTGTCAGGAACCCTTGACATTATTCTACAGGCAAGGCCACAGAAAATCAATACATCTTAGGCAAGGTTTAATTTATTTGTAGGTTCTTACAACAAATGACTTACCTTTTTCGTTTGCCATTTTTCTTTTTCGCTTTTGTACTCGGGAGTAGGTTCAGTTTTTATCCGTCTCGTTATTAAGCACAAAACAAGATGATAATATCGTTATCAGCACATACTTCTAGGAGAGCTATCATGCGGCGTGATGAACACACAGAATCTAGACGTTGTGCTGAGCATGAGGGTTATATAACAGTGCCTTCTACCCTGCCCAAGATGCAATCCCCTCCTCCCTGGCGAGGGGCCCCCCTTACCCCAGGTAACTGCTGCTTCCTTCCCGCTGTGCTGTCTGTGATCCCCCAGACTGGTCCTCAGGAAATCTAGGTTATGTGGGGAATCTTGGGGCCCCCTGTAGGCCCAGTGAATTATTTGAAAGCAGCATAGTACAGAACATGCAGAGGACTCCCCACAGCTGATTCTCTTTGGATGGCCTGATCTGTCCTAGAAGTTGTAGTTAATCACGTTGGGTGGCTCGCCATACCAGCCGCTAGTACTCTTTAAGGATCTTTTATAGTATATGTTTGGAGAATTTTTTTCTTCATCGTTAAGTTAGTATTAAAGATAATTCACGTAGAATGACTCGGTGCCCATGGTTGAATGGGTATAATGGGCTGCCTGGTCACTGCTGTGCACAAGCAAGCTGTGCGGACAGTGAGAATGGGTAGGTCACCCTGGAGCTAGCACCTAGCTGACTTTTGAACCCAGTCTTTCTATGCAGTGCATAGGTGTCAGAAAATAAACTTTGGTTTTGATGAGATGGGTCTCCCTCTGTAGTCCAGTCTGGCCTTGAACTCACAGTAGCCCTCCTGCCATCAGTGAGCTACTGCACCCAGCTTTACATCAACTTCTGAACCTCCTTTCCTCTCTTCACCTTTAAGAAGATAATAATATCAGCTATGTCGTACTGCTCTACAGATTACGTTAGATAAGACACAAGCTTTGGCTGTGCAGTGCACCTTCGACACCTAGAATGTGTGACAAGCACGGAGTGCCTCATAGACATTGGCAGTTAGGACTTTTCATTCCTCTGAGAACTTAGAAATTGGTGGATACACCACCATAGCATCGCCCCTTGGGCGAAAACTCTGAGCCCAGAACTAGAAATGCCCAGCCTCGAATGAGGAAGTCGGAGCTGTGTAACTGTTAGAGCAAGCATTTCAAAGCAATTCTTTCCAGTGGTAATGGATGTGGCAAATGTGTGGATTTTGTTAGGATTTCTTCTGACAGCCATGAACACAGATATATTTTAAAGTAATGTAACTGTCCTAAATCTCAAGCAGGGAATACAATGACTTCTAGGGTGATTTTTCACTTCTCCAATGACACTCTAGAAGTTATATTTGATAAATTTCTTCAAAGTTATGTGACTTTACAAAAGGCCTTGTACAATTTAACCTTGGCTTTGTTCTACTCACACTTGTGTCCGAGGCCCAGCAAATGCAATGTAAGTTAATGCACCAAACGCTTACAATACCGTGATCTCCTGGGACCACAGTGTAGGGAAAACCACCTCAGAGTGCGGTGTTTTGATATGTTGCTACCTATTACCACACTATGCTAAATATACCCCTTTAAAAACAGTTCTCTACAGCAAACAATAGAACATAAACTCTGTGTGCCAAGTAGGCATCAAGGATGGGAATATGTGTTTAGGGTGAGACCTGGTCTCATCGCATTGGACAATCTAAAGAAATGAAATCTGGAGATAAATTTGGAGTAGCAAGAAGAGTTCAGCTACTCTTAAAAAACAAGGCACCCTTTTCCTCCTGATCACGACTACAACCTAACATGAGACAGTCTGAAAAGATTGTCTAGCTTTTCTTGGGACTCCCAGGACTTGCTAGTACTTTACCTAATATGGCTTCTCAGATGGAGAAGATGATGGCAGACTTAAAGATCAAAAATTATACATTCTCCTCTTGATTCCTGTCCTGGAATGTGACACTACGCTCAACCACACAAGAGCCCATGTTCAGCCGAACCCAGATTCAGCTGCCTGCCTGCTCCATAATCTTCTGTTGACGCTGAAACAGTAGGAAGTTTCCCACCGTAATAATTACCTTTTATCAGCCTGGTATCATCTATGAAACTACTTTTAGCGGCAGAGTCAGAATTTCTAAGGGGAAAGTGGAACTGCTTTCTCACCTGACCAAACTCCTTTAGGGGTAAACGTAACTGAGGCACCATCTCCATTCTCCAACATACGTGAACGCATGTTCATTCAACCATATCATATTACTGCTTAGTATATTCTCTATCAATCATAATGCTTATAAACATCTCTCTTGATTTGTTGTTCTTGCCCTCAGGGAATATATTTGTCAATTGGTTCCATCTCTCAGGATGCATCATTCCCACCGGGCAAGTGGCCTATCACAGTATGATGAAAGAGACAGCCAAAACCTATAGAGTTCATCTTCACAGCCCGCTCTCATGCTCCTGAGACACTTTTGGCCTCTCCGTTATAATTTGAAGAATATTTTTAAATGGCCATTTTTCCACTATTAAAACTCAAAATTCTTAAAGTTATTAGTTCCTGGGGGGGGGACGTATAACGTATGCTACCACCATTTTATTTCAAACTGTTTTTGTGGGTAATTAAAAATTAATCTTCTAATCAAAGACTATAATTGATTCATTTGTTCAGTGAGCAGTTGCAAGTATCTACAAAGTACAAGGCCAGCAGCAAAGAGTGTGTGTGTCTCCACGTGTCTCACACCAACAATGGGTGTGTTGTCACAGACATAACGCAAAGCACATGCATCACTCCAGCTCTCCAAAATATGAAAATCTGTACAAATGTTCAAACAAGAAACCGTCCAACGCATCGTGAAGTCATGTTAACGCAAAGCAGCGTCTGCTGACTTTTTCCCGGCACACATCTAAACTGTAGGCCCTACGTGATTTAAACTTTGTAACACAGATGTAGACTCAAAAAATCCCAGAGAGGAATGTATCAAACTGTTAGTGTTTTTGTCTGGGTGATGAGATAAAATACAGAGTTATTAGGATCTTGTTTATGGTTTATTATACCCTAGAAATTTTCCATAGTGATGTGTATTTGTTTCATTAAAAAGGAAGAGGAGAGGTCCTTGACAAGTCCTTTTAAAGTGACCACCTCGTGATTCTGAAAGCAAGAGACAGAAGCTTGCTGTGTAATTTTTCTTATTTTCATTTTCTCATCTACTCTACTTCTACTGAGCTAGGACTTAGGCTTCAACAGCTAATACTGGCCCCTCCCGGAAATAACTAAACATGGCCCGCTATTCTCAGGAACGAATGCCCTTGTTCTTGTTGTATTGTTTGTGACTCTGACTCCAAAGCTTTATTTCTAGTTGAATGTTAGGGGGCGGGAGGGGGGGGGGCTGTAGTTGCTAATTTAATCGCCAAACTGCAACTGTTTCTAGATGAGCCAGGTTCCTCATAGCTCGCCAAAGGGCATTTGGAACTTCACTTAATAGGCAAAGCAGATTCACATTTTAACTCTGGAGTTTGTCAATTAACACCAGGAGCCCCATGATTATTATTGCGTTTACCACTGGGGAGGGGAGGGGGATGGTCGCCCTGAGAGGTGTCTCAAGTTATTAACCTGACAAGGTGAGACTTTCCAAACACATTTTTCACCCTGGCTGGGAGTCCTCTCTCCTAATGGGGGTTTGATGCCTCCATTTCTCTTGTACACAATTACAGTTCTTTGTGCGAATTGTATACAGTGGCGCCTGTGGTCTTTATTTTTCCAACTGAACCTACGTGGGGTGGGGGGGAGAACGTGCTGGCATGGTAAGAGTTTACTGACCGACCACATTGTCTGGCAGAAAGTTTCTTGCCCAAGTAAATTTCTCATTTGTTTTTTTTAGAGTTTGTGTTCAATAATTCATTGATTCCCAACAGCAGGGAAGAGTGAGAGATTTATGGTGTATGATTGTGTCATGTCTTGTTTTATCATGTCGATAGATAGAAAATTGACCACAACTACAAAAGCCTATTTATAATTCTATTTGATCACCATGGGAACTCATCAAAACAGAGGGCAGCACAGAAGTTTCATTAACAGATCATCTCGGATCTCCTGCTGTGTCCTGCCTTCATTTTCTTTCCAGCATCCTTTTGCTTAGAGCCCCAGCTTTGGAGGGGAGGTCAGAAGCGCCGTAGCGGCGCATTTGCCATTCCCCACCATCCCCCAGATTAATATTAAACTGTTAAAAGAAAATGAGAGTTTATTGATTGTTTTAAGCCAGGCATGTTCTAGCAGCCGGCCGTTATTCAGATGCAGCAAGCAGCAATAGATAAGTGATTTCAATAAGAAGACAGAGAGGAATGCGGGCCGGGGATGAGAAGAGAGGGAGAACAATGGCCCAGGAATGTTTAATCTTTCTTATGGCACTAATCGTTACTTTTGCAATTTGTGATTGTTTATAGATCATTTCTTTTAAGTCTGGGTACAAGATTGAAAAATCTCAATCTAGACACTCAGATTCCTGAAAGAGCAGAGTAAGACTCTGTTTAATGCTGCCGCGGGAAAAGGAATGCAATCTTAGACCTGCTCTGTCTTTTTTAAAGAAAAACTGCATTGTTCATGCTTGCCAGTGGGGACAGCAAGGTGCGCCTATTTTTTTAATTAGCAAGGCAACTTTACAAGGTCATGGCGTAGCATATTGTTTACGATCTCAGCGAGGCCTCGCTGCATCCCTCTTCCGGTGGTTGGGTCTTCCCTCCAAATGGCCCGGGTGGACAGAGAAAAGGAATTCCCAGATGGCTGTTCTCACTCATCTCTCCTTTGTTTGCCAATATTGGGGCTGCCAAATTTACTGTGATGCAGAGGTATCTTGAGTAACTTTACAAAAGGCTCTTAAACCCAAAAAGTGTCCATGGATCAGAGAAATGGCTTTAATCTCCAAGCCTTGTCATCTCCTGTCGCAATAATCCTCGTAGAAGTAATCATCTCATCATATATAGATCAATCAGCCTCGTTAATGCTCTGATCTCGGCTCTCACTTCTCAATGCAGCCCTCGTGACTAGGAACTATTTTCTTTGTAATTTGAGGTTTTGATTTAGTGGTCACATTAGTCTTGTCAGTTTCTTAGCAGCATTGCCATGATGTTATTCATAACCAGCGCTAGTATTATCTGCTATAAAGTTACACTGTAAATCAGGAAGAATTGTCAACTTAAATATTTATGCATGTCTAGGGAAAGTAATTGTCAGGCAGACACCCTTTGCTGTAAAACACCAACACCCTAGTTCCGATGAGTCTCAAAAAAAGAAAGTAATGGGGGGGAAAAAATGACACCAAAAAGGAGGAGGGGGTGGAGAGACAGAGGGAGCACAAGAGGGCAAAAGACTGTGTAAAGTTAGCAGGACTGCTAAAATATTAGGATTAGAAGTTACTCGGATGTGTCAAAAAGAATCTTTGTTCTGCGGGTTAAGCAGCAAGCTCTTGGAGTTTGCCATTTTAGAGCTCCTTTGTGAGCTGGCTTTTTGGTCTTCGCTGTCACTGGCTCTGAAGGTTGAAGAGACGAGTGCTGTCAGGAAGCTGATTGGTAGCACAGAATTCTCGGAGACAATCTGAATCACAGATTCAGCTACTTTGCCACAGTGGATTAAGATGATCTGAAAGGGCTTTGTGAGCTCGATAAAAATCAGGCAGGAGAGTGTGCGCCGGGAGAAATTCTACCCTTTTTGTCCTTCCAAGTTAATTGTTGAAGTTTTCTCTTTGCTGTCTGTAGAATTCGCCAAAGCTCAAGTCCATTGTTTTTAATAATGTATGTAAATTTTTGAAAACATGCAAATTGGGAGGGAGTTTTTAAAAAAAAAAAAAAACCTAAAGACTGACTGTCTTGTCATTTCTCTCACATATGATTGGATCTGTCAAGTTTGACAAAGCTTTATTTAATTTCCACTCCGGATACTTGATCTTGGGGGTGTATTTTCTGTTACATGCAAATGTATCAGAAGACTTAAAGGTAAATGAAAAATGGCTGTTTTTCTGGTCCTCCTTGTTGTTTGTTTGTTTAATGGCACTGAGGGCCTGCTGGTGGCAGTTCCATGGAAAAAGTACACATGACTTCATCATATTCGCATCCTTTTCAGATGCACTCATCAGAATGTGCCTTTTGCCACTAAAAATGGGAACACGTTCCTTGGATATGGACTGAGATCTCATAAATTTTTGGCAAATGAGCCGTGAAACATACATTCTCAAAAGAGCAGTGCACGAGCGAAGGTAATGACAGGGAATGTATTTATCTCGGTGCCCATTTTGGCGGCAGGATGACACACATTGTGGAGCCCAAGTAAAGTGCTGCCATGAGCCTGGCCACTGGGGACACAGATCTCTGCTTCCATCACATCATGGGGGGTGGCGCCACAAGTCAGCCCTTTGGCTTAGACTTTTCTGTGTGTTTCTGTCACCTCGGCAGAGGCCACACATCACCTTCCATCTCCCTCACAGTGCCACCGTGAGGCAGAAGTTCCCCGGCGCTGTAGAAGTAGGGCCCCCTTCACCTCACACTGGGGGACCTTGGGACATGGACGTGTTTAGTGTCTGACCCTGAGGCATCAGGGCTGGACTCTCACCTGCAGCCTACACCCCACTCCTGTCTGATAAACCCTCCTGCTCCCCATCATGGTCATAAATAAGCCAACCTAGTTCTCTTAAGACAACATGCCGAGGGACAAGGAAAACAAAACCTACAATGATCTCGGAGTTGAGAAATATCAATAGCCGAGTCTCTGAAAGCCTTGTATAGAGTACATAATAATACTTCATTCCTCACAATCACCTAAACCTCCGAGATCCTAGAGATCGGTGGTTCCATTCTTGACTGAAAGTGGTATTCTCTGAGGGTGGGAAGCAAGAATCACACATTAACAAGCACAACAGATTATCCTTGTGCGCCTTAAAGTCCACGGGATCTCTGTGGCAAGCTGTAGCTAACGAAATAGTACCTAGCGGCACCGTAGGCTGTGGCAAGAATGCTAGCTAACTCGTTTGCTTCGCCGTGGTTTACTTAAAGCAATAGTTAAATTCTCCTTAAGCAGCAGGATCAAGGGTATGCATGGAAGATTTTCTGAAGCTCCGTCTCACCAGGTGTCAGTGAGCACACAGCCTCTGCTTAGGGAAAGCCCAGCCGCCTACTTCCTCCCTCTCAGCTTGGCACAAAAGGAGCTTGATGCAGCCATTCGAGGGGCTTTATCCACTGGGCAAGTGGACCAAAGACCTGAAATCATGAGTTAAAAAGAAATCAAAGCCCCCTGCTCTCACGAAATGGACATCTCTCCAGGGAGCTAGGTGGGAAATAATTATATCTATTTAGTTCCTTGAAGAAAAAAAATTGATAGAACACGGAAGCACAATAACAGGAAGAGTGAAGCGAAATCACCCACATGGCTCTCTAACTTTGAAGATTCCATTCTGATTTTATCTTCTTATTAAATGTCCCCCAGACCACTGTAGAAGGTGTATTTGTTATGACTTTCAGTGCCTATATGTTCATCGGGCAGTGTGTGTGGTTCCTGTCGTTTGCTCACATACTCAGGGGAGAAGGAATGGCTGCTTCTGTGTATAAGCTATGAGAGCAACAAGGGGATAGAGATTTACAGTATGAGCTGTCCTTCTGGATAACTGGCCAAAATGATGTAACAGTCTATCAGCTTCTCATGGAAGCTTACACCCTGTTTTAGTTAGGGTTTCTATTGCTGTAAAGAGACACCATGACCATGGCAACTGTTGTCTTACAGTTTCAGAGGTTTAGTCCATGGTCATCATGGTGGGACATGGCAGCATGCAGGCAGACATGCTGCTGGAGAAGGGACTGAGAGTTCCACACCTTTTTTTCTTTCTTTATACTTTTTTCTTTTTCTTTTCTTTTTTCTTTCTTTTTTTTTTTTTTTTTTTTGGCTTTTTGAGACAAGGTTTCTCTGTGTCTTTGGAGCCTGTTCTGGAACTAGCTCTTGTAGACCAGGATGACTTTGAACTCTCAGAGATCCTCCTGCCTCTGCCTCCCGAGTGCTAGGATTAAAGCATGTGCCACCACTGCCAGACTCAGAGTTCTACATCTTGATCTGCAGGCAAGAGGAAGTGAACTGTGTCACTGGGTGTAGCTTGAGCATGGGAGACAGACCACAAAGCCCACCCCCACAGTGACACACATCTCCTCCAACAAAGCCACACCCACCTTCTCATAGTGCCACTCCCTAGGGGGGCCATTTTCTTTTAAACCACCACATAACCCACTGTGTGCTGTAAGTGACCATATACAAACCGGTTTAATGAGCTAAAGCGTTGTACTAGGTAACTTTATGTCAACTTCAATACAAGCTAGAGCCGTTTGGAGAAAGGAAACCTCTGCTGAGAAAATGTCACAGATTGGCCTGTGGGGAGTTTTCTTGATTGGTGGTTGATGTGGCCTTGAGGGTCCAGCACACTGTGGTCATGGGTGCTTTAAGAAAGCAGTATGAGCAAGCCGTGTGGATTAAACATCACTCCTTCATAGCCTCTGCACTTATTCCTGCCTTGACATCCTTAGATGATGTACTACAAAAATGTATAATTAAATAAGCCCAGTCTTCCCCAAGCTGCTTCTGGTCATGGTGTTTCATCACAGCAGCAGAGACCCTAGCTAAGACAGTAGTCTAAGGCTGTGGGGCAAACTCCCTTTTCAACGCACCATACACTCCGCATGCACATCCACGCACTCCTTCCATGTAGTAGTAGTGTCTACAGCCTGCTTTATACGTTTCTGACAAGCCACATCCAGACTATGGAGATGAAAATGCTTTGTTTGGGACTCTCTTTATGTCCAGCACCTTAGAAGTTCATTGGGGTCACTCAGTCTTGCTTTAGAACATGTATGCTGCCTTCCCTTTCTTCCTCAAGTTTCTCTAGGAAACAAAAGCAGCTCAGATCTGGTTGTTGGCTATTCGGTTGCACGGAGAACTCCCAGATCTGTATTCTTTCCTGGACTCCTATCTCATAAACATCAATTGCCTCACCTTAAACCAGTTTAATTTCAAGTGCACGAAACAACTCCTCTTTACAGTGAAAATTGTACCATGTGACTCAATACAGCATTGTGATCTCAGTGTCGAGGATGCCCTCTGAGTCACAGTGAAGTAGCAGCCAGGCAGGAAGCATGCAGAGGACGGCTCAGTCCTACATCAGTCTCCACTGTCCATGCCACCTGACATTTTTGCGTGGGTCAGTATTTATTTCATTTGCTTCACCTATTTTTTTTTAATAAAACAGCAGTTTTAAAAGAATTCTTAAAATAATACAGAGCCAGTGTAGTCAGATAAACCTGTATAAACCTATAGGTACATAGTCATTCAACTGACAGACCCTTTATATAAAACTCTGTGCTGACTCCTCTTGGATTTGTTTTCAAACAGAATTTTCCATCATCACGGGAAAGGTGGAGTCATTAATGTATAGTCACTGAACACATTCCTTAGTGATGACCTCGGCGACCTCCCTTCTTACTTTTCTTGCTCTTCCACCCTGCTCAGTTTGATTTTGCCCTCGGGTTGCATGAAAGACTGAGGAGTCGACCAAGTAGAGAAGGGAACAGACCAGCAAGGCCTTGTCACACCCCTACACACACATCCAGAAACAAACTGATTACATGTGTCTAAGGCAGTGATTCTCAACCTGTGGGTCTCGTCCCCTTTGGGAGTCTCATGTCAGATACCCTGCATGTCGGATATTTACATTACAGTCCATAACAGGAGCAAAATTAGAGTTGTGAAGTAGCAACGAAATAATTTTATGGTTAGGGATGACCACAACATGAGGAACTATGTTAAAATGTTTCAGTGTTAGAAAGGTTGAGAACCTCTGATCGAAGGGTTGTACCCCAGCTGTAGGAACTGGGTGATATTATCGGTGTGATTTGTGTTGTGACTGTTCATTGAGTTCTAAATTACTGACAGCAGATTGTTAGCCCACTGAAGACATAGGTTCAGAGAAGTTTCCTTCCTACCTGCAGGAAGAGAGACATGCTTTCAAGTAGTGTTGCTTGTGGGAGGCCATCGCCTTGTCTGCCAGCTGATCAGGCCTGGATTGCTGCTATGTGAAGAACAGGATGTAGCTCAGTTCTAGAACACTTGCTTAGCATGTTCAAAGCCCTGAGTTTGAGCCTCAGCACCAGGGAATAAAAACGTTTGCCTGTACCATTTCTTATCGCTCACCTATTGAATATTTTAGATCATCAACTTGTTTAATATTAAACTCCTAGAAAGGGAAAGACTTATGCAAATTTAATAAAAAGTGACTAAAAGTCATCTTTGAGAGTCCATTTGATAGAACTCTGAGTCGGTAAAAAAAAAAAAAGTCATAATTTGTGCGTGCTAATTGGGTGCCATAAACTGGCTTATCGAGACAGCACATTTGGCCCAGTGGGACATGTTCCCAGTGCTCATGACATACCAGGCTCAGAAGGGCATGAAGCCCTCAGATCTCTCTCCTGGGTATGGGCAGGAAGTCAGTCTGCTTCCCTCCCAGAGGCCACTGCAATCCACACCCCTGCCCCCAGTCCGCCATCAGAATGAACCCCTGCCCCCAGTCTGCCATCAGAATGAACCCCTGCCCCCAGTCTGCCATCAAAATGAACCCCTGCCCCCAGTCCACCATCAGAATGAAGACCTTCAAGGCTCAGTTGCTATTGACTCTGCCTTAAGTTTCCTCCAGATGTGCAGGTTAATGCGGAGGCCATGGTGTGGTCTACATCTATCCCACATCCCAGGGGAACAGAAGGAGCATGCGCCCTTGCCTTGCAGCTTTCCTGGGTGGGAGATCTCGTGAAGACGTTGTTGAAATTAGACAGTGGAGAGAAGCATCTGCCAGGCTGTAACTTGTGACTGAGGTCATTCAACCCCAAACTGCCCTTAGGTTGTTTCCCATCCCCTAAGAAAAACACATAGAGTAAAGGGTGTGTGCTGATTCCGATGGCAGGCACACCGTATAGAACCCTGCCTACTGCAGGAGAATGCCCAGGAATGCTGAGAACATCCCTCCCTGTGACCCTGCTCTCCATGAAGAAGTGTCCAGCCAACACCCGTTGCAAACCCAACCATGTTCCCAGTTAC
Source organism: Alexandromys fortis (assembly GCF_014885135.2). Lineage (NCBI taxonomy): Eukaryota > Metazoa > Chordata > Mammalia > Rodentia > Cricetidae > Alexandromys > Alexandromys fortis. Next base: position 7,789,890 of record NW_026067913.1, on the reverse strand, counting down.
CCATGGAGAAGCTTGGTTAACCAACACAGGGTACTTAAAGCCCAGGCCAGATGTCTGCTCCAGCTGGGCAGAACCAACTCAAGAGCAAATGACATTGAAAGCCCAAAGGGTTGCATTGGTCTAGAAACCATTCATAATCTGATTTAATATGAACAGGAGGTCAACAGAGTGGTGTCCCAGTAGATATATAAAGGACTCCATGGCCTTCTCAGCAGCAAAGCAAACACGGAAACATTGTTATTTTTATCACAGTTCATGGCCAAAGGATTCTTTTATACACTGGACCAAAAGTCCTTGTATCAGACACAGACTTTGAGGCTATTTGTTGAGTCCTTGTATGAGGAGAGCTTCATAAAGTGGAACTACGTGGTAAACCATAAGAAAGGCACACAAAACCCAGGTCAGTGGATATGTGGTAAGAAGTATTGTGAGCCACCTTTTTGGGGTGACTTCTGCCACGGTCCTAGCCATGGCAGGTTCCTGTGTTCCAGGGTCGAGGTGTGAGGATTAGAAACTTTAGGTAAGAGGAACAGAGATAAGAAAGAAACACAGAGACACAGGATAGTACCTGGAGGGCAACTCGGCAGATCCTGAATGTTGAATTTCAAGTTCTAAATTCCGAGTTTATTTTTCACACACTTTTATACCCCAATATGAAAGCAGGGACAAAGGCAAAAGACTGCTTTAACATGATACAGAGAACAACCAGAATAGTGATTTGCTCCAGTACTTGAGATATCAAGCATTAATTCTTCAGAAAAGTGTTTGCTGGGGGCTGGAGAGATGGCTCCGTGGTTAAGAGCATTGCCTGCTCTTCCAAAGGTCATGAGTTCAATTCCCAGCAACCACATGGTGGCTCACAACCATCTGTAATGAGGTCTGGTGCCCTCTTCTAGCCTGCAGACACACACACAGACAGAATATTGTATACATAATAAATAAATAAATAAATATTTTTTAAAAAAAAGAAAAGAAAAGTGTTTGCTGTTTGGGGCAGTGAAAACACCCTAGACCAAGTATCCTGCAGGTAGCTACTCCCTAAGTCAAACCTCCTATTTCAAAAGAAGGAACAAAAATATACTTGAATTCTCTGAGGTCAGGGTGGAGCAGATCTACCTCTATGAGCCATCTTAATGTCCAGAACACCGAGTAACCACACACTAGGTCAGGATGTCTTGTTTTGTAGCCACACCTGTTGTTAGCAACCTTGAAAGAGCAAAACTAAGCTCAAATTCAAACTCTCTGACCTCCGACAAGATGGACTCGCATTCTTGGGTCTCCACAGTAAGAAGGAAGACCAGGACGTAGAGGGAACCAGGAAGGGCTGGAGTGGGAAAGAAACCCTGGATCAGAAGAGTCTGCACAGTACTGTGTGCAGTCGAGAGAACAGCACACAGAGAAGGGGCGCAGTGACAGGTATATGAAGGGGATGGATGGCTGGAGCAGTTGCAGAGGAAGAAACCAGTGTGGAATGGGCTGGTATCACACGGAAGACAGGAAGAGCTGGGGAAGATGATTTTGAAATATACGTTTTCTGGTAAAGCTAAAGTCACCCACCCCAATACTCGTGTGAGCTTACCCTGGAGTTCTTGTTTAAAATGCAGATTCCCAGGCTCCAGGTAGGAGGACCTGATATTGCCTTGTAGACATGACTCAATGTGTGTCCTTAAGAAGACCAGTGCTGGTACCTTGGTGACATGAGCCCAGTGTGTGTCCTTAAGGAGGCCAGTGCTGGTGTGTTAATGACAGGATCCCAGTGTGTCTCCTTTAAGGAGGCCAGTGCCGGTGCATTTTGTACTGACACAGGTAGTTCTCGGATATCACTTGAGGAAATTGCAGGAAAAGCAGGGGGAACCTTATGTATTTTAACAACAGCAGCTTCTCAGGAAAGAGTAGAGGCCGTTTGCAGATGAGGGATGTGCTGTTTAAACTAAACAGCAAGCATGGGAGAGGAACTTGAAACTGGGACTATACAGACATGTTGACAGAGGTTTCTATGCCGCCCGGTGGTGTGGTATCTTAAAGGCTACTGGCCAAAAAAGATTCCACAGCACAGACAGAACAGCAGCTGTGCTGTAGGCACGGTGGGATGAGAGAGCTTGGGCTTAGATTTAAATCAACCTTTGCCCTTTGCCCTTTGTCCTTTGTAGCTAGAGATCTGCCTCACCCAGTTGAGACACATACAAAAAAAAAAAAAAAAAAGAAGAGGAAGGAAAAGGAGAGAGAAAGGAAAGAAAAGAGTCAACTCAAAAGAAACCTATGAAAATAATTAAGCATGATAATTCTGGATTATCCTTAATTAACGGAAAGCTCTGTAAGCTGTGAGCTCCGGAGGGTCATGGTGCATTTGTTGCAAGTGATCTGTCACTGTTTCATGTGCGCATTATTCAGCACTTCACCCCTGCTCCCCCCCCTCCTCTGAGCACAGCCCTCTGCAAGACCCCCACACTTAGGCTACGGAATGAAAGAAGTCCCGTCTCGCTGCTCCTGCTGCCACTAGTAGATGACATGTCCCTTCCATGGGGGATTCAAGATGAAGCCGATCTTTTCCTGCCTTTTATTCATGCTGTGCTGGCTCCTTGGTGTCAGGCCTATGCCCGTGCCAGGAGTGCCAGCCACTGATCCCTCCTGCGAGCCTGGGAGAGGGCTCGGGGCTTCTGCAGGTGCTGGAGAAAAACCAACTTGGAAGGGTCAGGCTTCCGGTGGCTTTTGAGCCCATTTTTATACTCAGAGATTCCAACCGTGTGAGGCAGGAAGCCAACAAACAATAGAGCGAGGGAAAGAAACCTGGTACGAACCAGGTGAAACACACACGGAGAGAAATACATCTGCCCCCTCTCTCCGCTGTTCTCTTTGCTTTCTGATTTTTGCTTGCAGAAACCGTCACCACTCTGCAGCTCACACGGCGCTGCCCTTTCCTTGTCCCAGGCAGAGCCCACTCTGCCATCTTCCTTCCCAACACCTCTTCTGTGTTTTGCCTCTAGGTGGGAGCTTGCTGCGTTTGCTCCACACCGACCAGTTGACAGTGATTTCACAGGCAGAGAGCAGAAGTCCCTATGCCCAGGGTGTCCAGCTAGCGTACAGCCTTTGCCTGCTGAGCTCCTCTGTCCCTCACCTGCCCCTCCACCCTCGTAGATCGTAGGTCATTCACTGGTCCAACCTAAGGCAGGCTAGACTCTCACATCCGCTGTACAAGCAAAGAAAGTTCCTGTGCCAAGGTCATATAGCAAAAAACAGCAACACCATGAAAGGCCAAGATGGGATGTTCCCCTGTGAGCCATTTCTACTCTAGCATCTTCCCCTGTCATCCTGAAGCCCCACACCCAGGACCACACCATGGGCAGGCAGGATGGATGCTATGTCCTTCCTGTGTTCAAAGTGAAATCATTTCTTCCTCCTTCTATAACATGGAAGTCCCTGAAGACCCTCTCCTTAGGTTAGGGGAATTGAAATGTATTTTTAAGTAAGTACTGCCTTGATTAATGTAGCAAAAATACGAAGTGCCGAGAAACAGCTACAGCCTGTGACATCAGCTCTGGGTCTGTCACTTACTCCACAGTTCCAAGGCAGGAGAGTTGTGCCCTGTGGCCTGGCTGGGGCCTGGAAGGTAGTACTGCCTCCTCATAAGGTCATCTTAGGAATGGAGGGGACCCCACAGATGGGAGGGCTTAGAGGGCAGGAGGTTGTTCTGTGTTCTTTCCTTTTATTCCTGCTTCCAGTAGTTTATTTTACTTTTTCTTGTATTTTAAATAACATTGATATTAATTAAGTAGTACCCACACATTCCATTAGCAATACCAATTGTAAAACTGAAAAAAAAATGACAAGCTTTATTGGGGTGTCCTGCCCCATCTCACAAAGGACAACATGCTGCTCCCTTCAGCCCTGCCCACAGCACTTGTTCCATTTTGAATTGCTTGCCAATGATCAACTCAGACTTTGGACATTATGATTCAAATCCCAAAGCTGTGTTTTGGAGGTGTTCTTGCTGCTTTTATTTGTACTTAGTTTGTGAAGGAAATTTACAAATAGATAAGGAATAGCTCCCTTGACCCAATAGAGCTACTTGGAGTATTTGTCTGTCTTCTTATAAAATTGCCCTGGCATTCTTACCGCTGGGACTGGTCTCAAGGACCGTCTTTGCTCACCAGGCACATTCTGTCTGATGAAGAGTTTGCTGCTCTGATCTCCTCTGCTGTCACCCAAAGAAACAGCACCTTTTCACCTCTGGAACCAGCGTCTCCGCATCCCTCCTCCTGGTCTTCCCTCACTAATTTTACGATTCTAATGAGGCAGTGGCGCACTAGTTAGCACAGATGACCTTCTAATTGAAAGACTGTAAATTCAGTCTCCATTGCTGGGCACCGACAGGAATTTAAATAAATAGGGCCCCTAAAGTCCTTGTGATGGGCTGGCCTGATGACCTGGGGCTAGCAGGGCCCGGCATATGTCACAGGGGACGGCTGGCAACTCAGGGTGTTAACTAGAGGGGTCATTAGAAGTGGGTTGCCCTGACAGAGCAAAGTGAAGTGGCTGACTTCCCGGCTTCTGTTCAGGTGCCATCCTGGCTTTTCCTTAACACATTGCTCTTTTTGTTGAAATGCTTCCTAAAACGGGAATCTGAGCCCAAGGGGGAAGTTCGTCCTTAAATTGGGCTTAAGCCTTATTTACCAGGCCACCTTTGGTCCACTGCCTTTTACAGAGTTAGATGCAAACGGCTGTCCAGGGCTATGTTGACATCAGCTCTTGGCTTGCTATATGCACCCCAGGTTCACCCCCATGACCTTAGATAGCAATCCAATTCAGGTTTCCAGAATGAACTGCCCTGAGGATCAAAATGGGTGTGGAAAGCTGCTTCACGGTCAGTCGGAGGATGAAACCCAAAGACCCACAATGCCGGGCACATCTGTACCAAATAATCAAGTACCTGCCTGTGACATGGTTTTGACCTTCCATTTTGCCTTTAACATTGTTGCCTGTTGGCATGTGTTTCTTAGCCACCATGAATCTCTTTTGGAAACAAGGTGCATATAATTTGGGAATAAACTGGCTACTTTAAAATATATTTCTGGATACCTAAAGAGGACCCCATATTGTAGACAGTGCTGTGAAGATAGCTAGCTATTCGCGTGCCAGCATGCTGTGTCTCTATCCCGGGTATAGCATAGACACAATGGAGAATTATCCATTGCCTTTCAAGTTTTGCATTCTGTATATCTGGTTGTTAGACAAATAGAGCGAGCTTTGCCGACTTCATTTTCATTCTTGGCAGCATGTTTTTATCATAAGGCAGATAGTCATTAATTTACAGAATCAACGCTGGGAACAGCTTTTGTGATCTCATATTAAATTTTCCCCTGAATCCGCCCCTTGGCAAAAATTACTCACATCGTTAAAAAATATTTAATTAGGCTGTAGTTTATACCCAGCTCACTGGGGAAATGTTGGAATTAATATGATTTGCATGAATTCTGTTTCTCTTTTTCTGTCACAGATTAGTTTTGAATTCAGTTCAGAGGGTCGTTGACACTGCCAAGGACTCACAATCGTGAAGGTCAGGCAGGTAGCAAATACTTCCCCTGGGCAGGTTCCCTGAAAAGACAGCTCAAAATTGCTTTTAATTATGGGTTACCTGAAAGGCCACTTGCTGTTTTTATTTTTCTGTGGTTCCTTGAAATAGTGCATGGATGCAAGTTTTGAGTAAACCGCTTTGTTCCCAACTCCAACAGGCCGGACAACTTAGAGAAAGTCGTGTGTCGAGGTACATGGTCCCCTGTGATTTTCCCAGCCCTTCTTGGATTTCCATCGGCTCACAAAGGAAAGCAGTCTTTCGCCTTGTACAGGGATGCTGGTTGCAGATCAACATCTGCAGGATGGCCCGCAATCAGTCCATTTTCCTCATAGTCATGCATTTGCTTACTTATTTCCCGCAAGATAATATACAGTGTTCAGTTATGTACGTCCTTGTTTATTCTTCCATGAGTTAGAGAAACCTTAGGGAATCCACAGTCCTGGGTCATTTATTTCAAAAGACATTTAATGGAATATTTAATTAATAATCTAATCAATCAATTAATCTCCGTTACATAAGGGTTGAAATCTAATTCTTTTTCACAGCTATATCAATAAAAGTGAAATGGCTGCCCACTTATCAGGATAATAGAAAACCATTACAAAGAAAAATTGAAATTGTATTAATTCTGCAACACTGCCCCTGCTTTGCCAGTGTTAACACAATCTTTGCATTTTAGACAAATTTCATCTCCCCCACTGGGACTAAGAGATGGTCCTTTTAGATCATAACTTTTTTCTAATGGAAAAAATAATGACTTCTTAAAAGTTATTGTTTACAAACACTGAGGCTTCACGTTTCTAAGTAAACACATTATAAGTAATAAATGGGCATTTTTAGGCTCCTTGGGCATTACCTCTGTCTTTGTTGTTCAGATATTTTGAGACATAGCAACTGTCTGACTTCAAAGTGTGTCCAGTCCATACCATGCTGCAGACTAGCTAGCTGACCATTGGTGAATAAATATTTAGACCCAAGCGATGTATGCAGGTCTCCTTCCAGTGCTGGAAGATGGGTGCCAGTTTGAGCCTCACTTGGCAAATTGCGAGTTTGTTCCCTCTTAGAAAACGGTTGCCAGAGTATCCACTGCAGCCTGAGCCTTGTGTGATGACAAGGATAGTGAAGATCACCAAATGTTAGAGGTTATTCCAAAGCAGAGGCGTCATGGGAGCGGGAGAGACTACAGCTTTCTGACAGCTTATGTTTTGCTGGTGCTTACATTGTTCCGTTCTCCAATGCTCTGGGAAGCAGACAGAATTACCCCCACTTCCCAGGTGAGGAAAGTGTTCAAAGATGCAAAATGGCTGATCTGCCTCATTGCTTTGCATATGAACTTCTTTCTACAAAGAGAAAGGTGTGTGCACCTCCCACACGCTCCCAACAAGGCCAGTGAGGCTTGGAGCTGAGCCCAGAACCCAGCTCTTCCAGCTCTGTAGCCTGGGGTTCCCAACTAAGAGTCCTATGTAGAAAGCTTAAAGTTACAAGGACTTTCTGTTTAACTTCATATCCTCCAAGGTAGCAAGTCTCAGTGTTTTATCCCATACACGTGGGTCAAAGTATGACATTTACAACTAGTTCTCTACTCACTGGGAAAGAAGCATCCTATCTTCAGGTACATGTCCGCATTTGCTCCACGTGCACTCTCAGAACAGCTCAGGTAAAGTAGATTAACCTAAAATAACACCTCTGTCTCCTGAAGTTCCTGCTGGCTGACTTTGCCTCTACTCTTAAACAGCAAGGCAACTTAACTGTTTTCGCTTTCCCCAGATTTAAGCATGCACATGTCTTTGTGAAATCTTCTACCCAACAGGAAATGATACATAGATGATAGATAGATAGATAGATAGATAGATAGATAGATAGATAGATAGATAGCAGATTTCCCAAAATCATTTGCATGCTTATGATGAGTTCAAGAGCAACCTAAACTATATGGTAAGGCCTTGTCTCAAACACCAAATAGAAAAAAGAAGGGAAGGAAGGAAAGAAGGAGGGAGGGAGGGAGGGAGGGAGGGAGGGAGAGAGAGAGAGAGAGAGAATTGTATATATTCAACCAACTGGAAAGAAGGCAATCATGTAAACACTTAATAGCATTTCCAATATACTTGTCTGAATATATGAAAGCCACAAAGAGAGAGAGATTCTATTATAGCCACTTTATACCTGTACAGAGCAAGAAGAGCCTTAACATAGCCTCAGAAAAAATGCTGATGCTTCAGAACCAGGACATTTCTCTGCCTTGTTAGTTGCAAATGCCTTTCCCCACAGTGGCCATTTGGAAGAGAACAGCCTCCAGGACTTCCTATTTAACTCTCATCTCTGCATCTCTGCAAGGCTGTGAATCCCACTGCTCCATCCCCTACTCTGGGGTAAAAGCCATGCCGTTTATATCTACTTCTCTCCCACGTGTATCTAATTCTCACATTCTCTTCCTTAACTCCAAGTAAGAGTACTGCTCTCAAGAATATAGGCAAAGTGCATTCTGGGACTACCAGCTTGGGTACCTGGTGGTTCTGTCCCAGCTGCCTTCCAGGTGCCCTCCTGCTCTATATCCGTGATGTTGTGCCAAGGAAGCAAAAAATAAGCCTAGTATCAAATTCTCTGTCTAGTCACACTTCACAAGAAGATTCGCTTGAGGAGGGTTTTGGTTCAAATGCATTCGAAATTAAAGAGGGGAACGTTGGGGAGTTTCTTAATAACGAAGTGTTGTGCTGTGTTTGCGGTCAATCCTGCACACAATTCCGAACAAGAGAATGCATGAAGACATGGCGGTGCAGTGGGTACCACTCACTAGCAGCTCTTATGCTCCTGGCTTTCGCATCTCCTCTAAGGCCCTTAACAACCTGAAGAGCAAGAGATAAGATCCCGTTTTACACTGGCTACAATGGAGGCTTATAAAGGCTAGATGACCTCTTCAAGGTCATGTGAAAATCCGGACCTAGGGTTCAAACCCTGACCTTTCCCTATTCCGTAGCCCAACTGCAGCCCTGCCCCCAGCTGGAGCAGCACTTCAAACAAAGGTCGCTGTCCTCCCTGTGAGACAAACTGGCTTCTTAAAATTTTTTTTATTGAAATTGTATATATTTAAGGTATGCAGCTGCTGTTTTGATCTGCATATCCATACTGAGCTGATTGCTTCAGTCAATGTAATTAACATACCCAACTCCTCACGGTTCGTGTGTTGTGAGGACACTCTGGATCAACACTCAGAAAATTTCATGTGATGCACTGTTGTCAACTCGCGTCCCCTGATATACATTTGATTTCCAAAACTTGTTTATTCTATAGAAATGAAGCTGTGTCCTTTCCAATAGCCATCTCATTTCCTCTCTCCTTTCAGAGGAAATGAAATCGGTATCTGAAAGGAATAATGGCGCTCGCGTGCTCACCGCAGTATTAGTCATAATAACTATGATATGGAATCAACCCTAAGTGCCTGTCAGTAGATGAATGGAAAGTATTTAGTTTGCCATTTGCGACAACATGAATAAACCCGGAGGACATTATGCTGCGAGAAATAACCAGATGAAGATAAGAAAAGTACTGCATAATGTCACTTACGCGTGAACTGTAAACGTGTGTACGCGTGCATGTATGTATGGCAGAGAAAGAGACTGTTCTGTAACCCTGACTGGGCTGTTGACACGGGTGTGAGGTTGTGGCACACCCTTGAAGTCCTCGATCTTGGACTCTTGGTTTCAAAGGCAATGACCAGAACGGAAGGTGCCAGGGAGCAGAGGGGTAGCATCCAAGAAAGCCTTTTGAGATCATCAGTTTAATCAAACAAGCAAATAAGCATTGTGTCGTGGTAATTATGAGAGTGAGACATCTAGAAGCTGGAGCTGTAGACAAAGGTTGTCCGCAAATGTGTCGTTAGCTAAGTTGGCATTGTCAAGTTGTTTAAGCTTGCAGAGCAAGTCACTTCCATTGCTTCCCCTCACACGATGTCTCTGAGCTCAGAAGGAGATGCAGAGTGGTTAGAGAAAGTGTTCCTACAGCACAGCCTTCAAGAGGGGAAGAGCGCTGAAGGAGACAGCGCCAGTCAGCATCAGCTGCGTCTGTATGCACTGCCCTTCCTCTCCAGGGCCGGTTTCCTCGGTTCTGCACTGTTGTCTTCCTATTGGCAAAGGAAGTTCTCATGGGTTGAGTTTTCACATAACACTCCTCAAATACACAGGGGCCAACTATGTACATGATGGAAAAAAATAACTGTTGCTTTATGGTGGGATGGGGCATTGCCTTACCATACAGCATCCCGAGGTCTGCAGATCTCACCCCTTCCTCCAAGTATATGCTCCTCACTCTTCAGGGCTCCTGCAAATCTTGGGTATTGATCCTCTGGAATGCCAGCCATGCCCCTTTCCCACGTCTCAGCCTAAAAAGGCAGCTAGCCTTACGTGAGCTCCCTGTCATCTTTGCAGCGTCTACTCTGAAGTCCACAATGTGTCAACTGAAGGGATTACACCTGGGTGTTTTCTTATTAATTCTCCCTCCTAGGAAGCAGGGATCTATTCAAGGCAACAAGTGAAAGACTGGAAAGGCTGAAAAGGAACCATCCAGCCTCTCTTTAATAGTCAATGATGGGGACAAGAGGAGGGCAAGTGAGAAGCACAGGCTTTTGCTTCCCAAGGCAAAGGCTGAGCTAGCTAGTGGTCCACATTCTGTCTACCTTCATGGTATAAGCCTAGTCTATGGCTGTTTTGTTGTTCTGTTTTGAAACATCAGTTCCCCAAACTCCCAGGTTCTATAGTATGCCCACAAATCAGAATTAGTGCCCTTAGACTACATGGAATGCTATAAAATACTCCTTTTTTTTTAGACTAAGCATTTGAATAGCCCAAACCAAATAAAACACTGGTTGAAACAACTCTAGCTGAAAAGTGGTAAGGATGGCCCTCAGAGGTATCCCAAGACCCCTGACCCTGAGACCCATAACCACGGGTCCCAAGATATAACTTCTGTGGATTGCTTCCAGTCACCTTCAATGCCAAGAAGTCAGGGAAGAAACCCACGCTTTCCATTGGAAAGTCAAGGGATCCATGATCCCTTTGGACCTGGGACAATTGTCTTTCAATGTGAAACCCATGTCCACCAACCCCCATTTACCATAGTTTATCAATATGTATCTTGATCAAGCCCAGGTATTTTTGCTAAATGATAATGGCTATTCATTACTTTTTCATTCCGAGTCATAGAAGACCAGAATTGCTAGAAGGCCATGAATGGGGTTTCTGTTAATGTAACGAATGGGTAAGCATTGCGGATAAGCCGCCGTACATTACTCTGGGAACTTAGCAAACCTTTCTGAACCAGTTTGTCTCTCAAAAGAAAATGTTTGACATCGTTTATTCACTTGCAAGACTGTTCATGTGATCAATATCTGTATAGGACGTTGACTGGCCACTGGGTTGTAGCAATGAATTAAACAGATACAGCCTCTGCCCTCAGGAAGCCTTCGTAAATACACATATCTTCAATGAAGACCTAGTAGATGCTGGATTTGCTCGTTTGGGACACTGCTTTTATTGAATATTGACAGCAGGAAAATGGGAATACCATTATTGTCTCTATGATTGAAGAAATGTATGTAACTTGCCCAAGGGGTGAAGTGGGTAATAATTTTGATCTAAGGCCATTTCCATATGAAGGTGTAAGAAAGCCTCCCACAGCACGGTTCACATCGTCTACTATTAACCCTAAAACTAGGTCTAGCTACCCCAAATACCCAACTAGGTGTTTATTTATTTAGTTAGTTAGTTAGTTATTTTCCTTTTTTTATTGATTGATTTTATCGAGCTCTACATTTTTCTCTGCTCCCCTCCCTTCTTCTCCCCTCCATTTCAACCCTCTCCCATGGTCCCCATGCTCCCAATTTACTCAGGAGAGCTTGTCTTTTTCTACTTCTCATGTAGATTAGATATGTGTATGTCTTTTTGAGGGTCCCCATTGTTGTCTAGGTTCTCTGGGATTATACAGCAAAAAAAAAAAATAACATCTTGAAATTTGCAGGCAAATGGATGGAGCTAGAAAACATCATATTTGAGTGAAGTAACCCAGACCCAGAAAGACAAATATCACATGTACTCACTCATAGGTGAGTGAACATAAAATTAAAAAAAAGAATAACCAGCCTACAAATCACAATTCCAACTAGGTGTTTTAAACCAAGCAGCATGCCTTGTCTGGGCAGCCATTCCAAAAGGTGCCTTTTGACATGTTCAGTGGAAAAGTCTGGAACTCCTAAGCCTCCAACATAGGCCTTCTCTAAGCTGTTATGGTGTGGAAGAGTGTGGAAGGGCTAGCTTTAAATTCAACTAACAGGTTAGGTTTAGAAGTGTGTTTTCAGCAATGCTGGTTCATCCAATGAAACAAAAAAGAAAGAAAAAAACAGAACCCTTATTATGCTAATAACTCATTAATGGACTGAAATTGAGATTTTATGGGTTTATTTCTATTTTTGCTTATGTGGGGCTGTGGTGACAATAGAATGGATGCCAAGAAAATCAAAAGAATACACCCAGATAGGAACACAACTTCGAGGTATGAAGGCCCCACTGTGGACTTCACTAACTTGAAAACCCTGAACATTTTACATGGAAAGAAACCAGTTCAGCTCTTCCCAGAGCTGAAACTGGAGAGGAATTAGTTTTCCACTTGGAAGAAATGGGTCCAATGAGTCAAATACATGCAAGCTGTAGGAGATACCACTTTTAAAGAGTCATAGGACATGTCAGCTGAAAGGGTGCCGGAAGTCTGGAGAAACACGATCTCACATGTAACGCTAAAGCAAAGGGCTAAATACCCAGCGCTAAAAAGAGAACTGCACAGAAATAGTAAACTAGATTGCTCGTTGATTTATCCAGTGAAGGATGGTTGAGCTAAGAAACCATGCCGTGATCTCAGCTGAAGTCCCCCAACCTTCATTCAGAATGGGTTCCTAGCAGCTAAGTGCGCCAGCACCAAACTACCTCGTCAGTTCCTCCTGCAGCCTCCTAACCACAGTATCCATTAACCCTGCCCTACCCCCCCCCCCCGTGTCCGTTTATGGGTGAAGAGCAAGCTGCGTTGGTGCCTTCTCAAGCAGTGGCCCTGAACCCTCGATTCGTCCTTGCCTCGGCTCTGTTTTGTGGTTTTGTATGGACAGCATGAACTTTTCCATTTGCAAAAAGGGTTTAATCAACTGTCAGTGTTTTGAATCAGATTAAAACCACAAATACTTCCAGAGCTGTGTATTTGTTCTGTCCTGCTCGATGTACTCATTTTATCTTGTGAAGGACAGGGCAAAGCCAGCCGGACGCTAATGAATCCCTCGCAGGAGGCAGGTTTGCTGATGGTCAGGAGTGATGAACGTTTATCTTCAAAGATGCTGGCCAGAATTCTCCCTCTTCTCTTGGCACATCTAAGTAAATAAATAAATAAAAAGGACATCATCTGCGAGGCTGTTTTATTTGTCTGTGTTTTCAGAGCCGCGCATTTACATACTCTTGAAAGCAATCAATATAAGCAAGCCCAGGTCTTCCAAGAGCCCTTAATTATACGTCCGAGATTGTATTCACATGGAATACTTGTGTTGCTGAAATGTCGGCCCCCCACCCCACCCTTTTGAACTGCCATGTGAGACTCTTCGGAAGCAAAGAGTAAAATCAAGAGTGTAACAGGCAAAGGCACAATGAGTTGTTAAATGTGATGGCAAAATAAAAAAAAAAAAGTAAAAGCTTCAGTCGGTATGATCAGTAAAGGGGAGAAAAAAAAAGGCAGCCAGGCAAACTGTCTATCATGTGATGAAATTTGACAGCAGGGATTATGGCTTTGATGGACCAGAACAGCTAATAGAAGAAGCTGACATTTTTGAAACCCTGCTAATTAAGGGTTCCTTCCTTAATATTAAAATAAAGTCTTTGTCTGGGTTTTATGGTTGGAGAATCAGGTGTTTTCATTAATATATGCCAGTCAGTCTTAATAAGCTTGGAGGGCAGAGGAAGTTATTATTGAGTGACCTTCTACAAAATAAGCATGTTGCTAAGGGCTCTAACCCTGCCCTGTTCAGACTGATGAATCTCATTTCCAATGCAAAAGCTTCGCAAGAAATCCAAGTATTCTCTGTGCAATCACAGAAAATAATCCTTGTGTCTCTTGTAATGTCCAGAATTGCCACTTACTACACTACTACTGTACAATGAATATTACAATGCATATTATTTTTCTACCGCGATTGTCTACATTTCTGAATTGCCCGGAATAGAAAAACTTATTGTGAAGACACTTGTATTGAAAAGTCAGCTCATTTTAATACTTTTCAAATAGTCACCTACTCTGTTCATGAATTATAATGCCTAGAATACATCTGACAATACTGGCTTTGAAAGGGAGATATGTCTATATTATTACATATTCATTTTCAAATAGATTTCAAACAGATTTTAAACCATTCATTGAAATTCATTGAAATGATAAATTCACAGTTGGATTTTGATTGACTCTTAATCCAATTTTACTTTTGATAAGTTTTTACCCTTTCCTTCATGCCCACCCCCAACCTTTCTCAACCAATGTAGCTTTTTGCTCGTCGATTGGTTTGTAAAACAGAGGTGATAGGGTATGGTAAAACTTGAAGGTTTTGATGACTGTGTATAAAATTTGTCAAAAAGAATTCATAAATTAAATTGAAGTCTGTAAAGCAACATAGTCTGGCTGTTTTATCTTATTAATTTCCAGCATGCCAGTGTGTGGCTTGTGAAACCCGTATCTGTGGCCACTGGCTGTTGCTTCACAGCCTAGAGCAAAACCTGAAAGCACTTTTCAATCACTAGGCTATGCCACCACCTCTAGAGCACAGAAATTTGGGGTATTAAATGGGACCATGGATCACTCACCTTCGGGTTTTGTGCTCGGCAAGGGTGCTTCTCCTAATGTGATCCCACTTTCTATCCCAGAAGCATAGGACTCATGGCCAGGCCAAACAACATCGAGTTCACTGGTGTCTCTCCAGAAATGAAAGAAACTAAATTAAAACATACCAAAACGTGCCTGGATTTTATGCTCCCCGTGAGAGGGAAAAACATCTGTCATAAACTGTATCTAGGCATGTTAGATGTAGTATCAAGGTCTTGAGCTAGCGTTTCAGTCCAGGTCTACAATAGAACAATTGTCATTGAGGTTTAGATCTGAGAAGAAAGTGTACTATTTCTATGAGTGATTACACAACACTGCTAATATTTAAAAGGAAGGGAAAGGTAATTCACAATACTGTGCATCTCTTTAGGGCCAAGATAAGTAACTTGGTATCTAATGGTTTTCCCAGTATCCTCGGCTTATCCCAACAGTGGTGTATACCACCCTCTCCTTTGTAAGCACCAGCTAGCCAGCTCTGCCTCTGTGGTCACTCCCTCAGCTTTGCCATCTGAGACAACCCTGCTTTCTGTGCAAGACCAGAAGAAGGGGTTGGTTGCTCTCCCAACTTTGGTTCATAGTCCCTTTGGGATACATCCATACAGCTGTGGATGAAGGATAAGCTGTATCTGTATCAATAACTCAGGAGCTTCCTAACACAAAGACTCTTGGGTTCTAGATCCATAGAGCTAGAATATGGAGGGGCCCAGGGGCCCACCTTTGGGAAGTCTTGGAAGGGTCTGGAGAGATTTAAGTAGCAGTGACCTAAAATGCTCACATCACAAATTAATCAGCCACTGCATTGATTCGTATTTTTGTGGTGGCCTCTTATTCTGCAGGGGTCCACAGTACCTCATAAACCCCTGGGGGGCTGGGTACTTGCTGTAATTCCTCTGCTCCTCCATAACCGCACAGGGTCTTACAAAGAAGTGATCAGTGAGATTTGACTGACTGATTAAATCTACAAGTTCAGTTCTTTTATTTGAGAAGCGCTCCTGTTTCTGCTGTTTCCTTCTTCTATCTTCCCTGCCCCATGGTAGCTTGGTTAGTGCTTCAGTCCAGGGATTTGTGCTCCAGGTCAGCGCTGTCCAGCAGAAGCACTGCAAGCTGCACATGCAATTTAAAATGTTTTAGTAGCCACTTTTTAAAAACCAAATTAGTTTCATGCTCACACGCGTGCGTGCGCGCACACACACACACCACACACACACACACACACTTTTTTGGCCTTGTTTTAAGTCTTTAGGGTCTGGTGCGATTTTTACACTTACCAGTTCATTATAGTTCAGAAGCAGCCATATTCCATGTGTGTGGCTACCATGTCGTGGCCAGCACGGCTCTTGTAAAAATTCAAGAAAAAGTGGCATAAGTGACTATGTAATAAAACTTTAGCTTAATCATGTGTAAGTAGCATGCTTTTCTGGTAAGATAGTACACTGAGTTCTCAGAAGGACGTGTTCTCCCTCACGTGCGCCACACTGCCCTCCAGATATCCTAAGAACACACACTCCTCTTGGCTTCTGGGAAGACCCAATTCTTCTGGCAGATGGTCTTCGCTTGCCAGTTGTAATTATGTTCCATATTATAACAAGACTAAGTTACAACCTGTTGTTAAAATGCGTGGGCTCAATGTATTCCTTTAAAACAGCACCTAAAGATGTGCAGGGTATGGCCCCACTTCAGAGAAAATAGCCGCCATAGTCGAAAGAGTTCCAGCTGCCAAAATCCAGCCATAGAAATGATGCGCCAAGGCCATGGTTCCCACATGACACCCAGGAGCTTCCCAAGATTTGCCTGAACACATCAACGAAGAAGGCTATAGAAGGAACAATAACTATGTAACCTCAGAGGAATTTATTTTTTGTTGTTCTTTTCTTTGGAGTAATACTCAAGTTTCTTGATGTATCCCAACCATCAACTTTCTCCAGCAGCTAAGCTACTTAAGTCCGCTTGGCATTATCTGGAAAGAGAAGTTTTGAAAACTCTTTAGAAAGGCATGGAAGAGATGAGCACTGTTTTTTTTTTTTTTTAAAGAAAGAGCCTGTGACATGCGCACATTGGTCCAGTCTGGGATACCAAGGTGTTGGCTGAGCAGGGGCCACCTTTTAGGTTGCTTTCTCTGGATGTAGGAATAAATTACTCTGTTCAGCTTACCTAATTAGATTTCTGTTGTTTATATTTTATTCTCATATTTTTTTCTTTCTCCTTTTTCTTTTAGTATCTTTTAAGCATTATTCCTGAGCAAGGAATGTCATTGGTAATTCTTCATAGTGTGCCCCTATAAAACTCAAGAGTGATTAATTAGATTGTTTGTGTGCATTTTATTATTTATTACGGTTTATGTGATTATCATCTGTGTGCATTAACCATATCCAAGGTTTTAGTCATATAAGCCATGCAGTTTTACTGTGACTGGAATAAAATAAAAGTCGCTCTGTATGAATTCTCAAAATAGAAAACTCAAGCCTGGAATTATTATGGTTTCCCTAATCCAGTTACCATTCTCTGAGCTGAAAACTCTGTTAAATTCCAATCTTAATAAAATTTGTTTG
This sequence comes from Alexandromys fortis, assembly GCF_014885135.2. NCBI lineage: Eukaryota > Metazoa > Chordata > Mammalia > Rodentia > Cricetidae > Alexandromys > Alexandromys fortis. Next base: position 7,772,877 of record NW_026067913.1, on the reverse strand, counting down.
CCTTTGCTGCTGCTGTTGTTCACATGATCAAAAAGGGGAGGAGGGCAGATGTTAACTATGAGAATGATAACAACAGCTAAACAAAACTTGAGGCCAATAGGGAAGGCTGTCTTTGCAAAGTGAATCCTGATTTAAATGGCAAATAGTGAAGCGTGGAAAATTTGAGGGTAATGGATTAACTATGCCAATATCAAGTATTTTATGTTGATTGGTCTCCTTACCACCAAAGTAATGAAGATGCTTTCAGAGTGACATCTTACTACCCGTTTGATCTTCAGAGAAAGAAGGATTGACTTTAGCGACTTTGTTTCTAATGCTCCTTTCCTTTTCTCTGTGATGTAACCTCCTCTGGTATCCCTTCCCTCCTGGTGCCCTGATAAATGCTGCAAAGCTGCCCTTTCCTGCCCCTCAGACACTTTAAAACTCCCGAACTCTGGCAACCTGGAAAAACAGGTTTTAAACTCTCCTGATTTGGTCACAAATCTCTGGCTCCTTCTTCTGATGGAGTGGCCGCTCTGACAAACTCTCTGCTCTCTTCTTTGAGCTGGGGCCTCTTAGTGAAAGAGAAAGAATATCGACGTACCAAGACTGCCCTAAACCACTGCTTCCATAATGTGACCTGGTATCAGTACACTTGACCCATAATGATGACGACTCGTGATGCTGCCTACCATTCATTGGCTGAAAATGGAAGAATCTCAAAGACCCTGCTGTCTGTTTTATACTGAGACCATTCCTGTAAGGATTTAAGCATTTGCACTTGGAATCTGGACTCTGCAGAAGTCCTCATAGGGCTTTTCTGAATACTTAGCAAACCATGTTAACTATGGACTGATAAGTTTACCTATCAGGCACTAGAGTCACAGAAGTAGAGATACTCCTACCCAGAGCCACTGTGTCAAGTCTGAATACATCTATGAAACTTGCTGTTTGTTCTTCCATTCCACAGTCTGTGGGACCCTTGTTCACTCTGGAGATGAGGGGACATCATGGCATTCCCCTGGCCCTACTCATCGGGTTCAGAACGGGTTTACAGTAAGGCTTGGCATGCTGCTGTTGCAAGTCGGATACTCTGGGGGTTATAGAAGAGTGAATAAAAACAGAAATAAAATGTAGTTGGCCTCGCCGATTCCCGCAGGGACCGAAATGTTTATTTCTGGAGATAAAATAAACACACCGTGCGGTATCTTTCTGCGCACGCTCTTCTGAGGGAAAACTCTGGCAATGCATCTCTGAGCAGAGTGGGTTCGTTTTCTTATTTGATGACGCTGAAAGGGTTTTCGTTCCACCTCATCGTCCTGATACAGAACCTTTCTTTCTTCTTGTTCTACTAATTTATACATGTATTTCTGTAACAGACCCAAGGCTTTTATGTGTTTTTTTCTTCCCTTCAGATAAGTCAGCAAACACATAGAATGAGACAGAGCAGTAAAGAACATCAACTCTCTGTCAAAACAGTTCATAAATATTCAGTAGAATTCTGCAATATGTAGGAAGCTATGAAGATGGCATTAAGATACCAGTAAATCCAAAGAAAACCTGTGCTAATCAAGCTATCATATCTTATTATATTTTATTCCCTTATCACTTTATTATCCTTCGGTAACACAAATGTGACCCCCAAAAAAACTGCAAATCCTAACCTGCTGTGGTGAGATAGAATTTCTACCTTATCCCAGGTCGGGCTTTTCTAACGAATATGAGGCCTCTTGGCAGAGCTGATGGCTTAACCTAGGAGTTAGCTTCTAAGTCAGCTCCCACCAGCACAGTCTCCCTTGAGAGTGACTTCCAGACATCATTGGTGTCCCCTGTGGAGTTGGCCAAGCTGGAAGAGGACCCAATTGAGAGCACCAGTCATTAGTACTACAAGGTCCTCAAGAGATTTTTTTAAGTGTCTTCCAAAAGGATTATGGCATTTCTGCCTTAAATGGGAGGCCTTGAAAAAAATGTCTTTATGTAATAAAAATCATCCCTGTATTGTTTCTTAGATGGAAATCTCTTAAAGAGATACCTGAAAAATGGGCTTTCTGATTTGACCTCAAAGCAAAATCCTCTTGTGTGTTGCACAGTGGAGGTGACTTAGTGTCACTGCTGGTCCCTTACATGTACCAAACCTTCCTAATTAAAGGGGCTTTGAACCCATGAGGATCCCTATCAGGACACTGATATAGTTAAAGAGTGCGTCGCTCACTCTAGAGACTCAAACCATGGCTACCGACATGCTTGCTTGATGTTTGGAAAGCACAAGAAACTCCCTGTCCTAGCTGCCAGCAGGGCACATGACCCCACATGGGAAAGTCAAACCATTATATAAATATATTTTACGTTTTCCACAGAACTTCAGTTACAAGAGCACCTGTGTCTAGTGTGAAAATGTCATGCAAGCTGATAGATCCTGAAGTATGTTTGAGGGAAAGCTGTGTAGTTTAGTTTGACTGTGGGCTGCTGTCGGTCCTGGAACACTGAGTGGGAATATCTGGGCAGAAAGGGTTTCAACAAAATGAGATCTCCAGATGATGGGCAATAAATAATCCTATCTGCAGCTGCAAATGCTCCTTTACTTTTTGTTTTGTTGTTATTGTTTTTTACATGTTCTAAGCATTGCACAGAAGTTCCCTTTTGACATTGCTCACCCCAGGCATGTGACACATGCCTGTAACGTGGACACTACTCAGGGGGATCATGAGTTCAGCACCAGTATGAACTAGAAAGGTCCTTTCTCAAAACCAAAAATAACAAAACAAGAGCAACAAAATAGAGTCACTCGAAGGGGGAGCGTTAGACCTGGTGGTTGAAAGTAGAGATGGCCATGCCTCTTTCTCCTTCTCAAGCTTAGAAAACCGTTCAAACAGACTCTGGGTCTGTTTCCAAAGCTGGACAAGTACAACCACCAAGGGACTGATCTTACTCTAAAATGAAGAGGTTCTTACACTTGCCTAAAATGTCGTTTGAGCCCATCAGAGTGCACCACTGAAGTAAAGGGCTACCATTTTCCATTGAGAAGATCCTAACAAAAGACTGAGGATACAACCAACAAGTCATACCGGATGAAACTACTCTAAGTTTTCACTCTTTGTGATCTGAAAGGGTGGGTCATCATTTGTGTAGAGTGTGTCTTGATTCAGATAACGAGGACCTGGTGTGTAAAAGTCGGAAACTGGCCACTTACGTACTGTTGTGCCATAGACTGGAAACAAAGGGGTCGAGGAAGATGACCACTGGACTATTAAATGGATTCCTCAATGCCTGAGTTTCCTAGCACTTAAATTCACCCTCAGTCAAATTCAGTTGGGGCTGTAAAAGAGGGTGTGGTTACTAATGAACCTGGCAAGGGTTTACAGGGAAAGATAATTACAATGCAGTATTGAAACACATTTACAGACTAAAGTGCTACAATCATAATGCCAGAAATTACATTTGGGGGAACAAACAATTAGAGCTTGATCAAATTAATCATAAATCAAAATGATTTTTGTCTTAGATCTAACTCTCTACCCTTTTTATTCAATAAACACCGGTGATAGCCCAGCAGGATAAGATGATTGGGATGGGTGACACTGTTGATGACTGGTTACCCTTAAATTGACCCCTGGTTACCCCCATTTGTTTTGGTGTAGACAGCCTCCTTCTGGACTTCCCTTAGGGCCAAGGGTCCAACCACAAAACATCCTGGCAGGCCACCTATCTGTAGCCTTCTCCCTTCTGAGAACTCAGCATGCTCTTGTGGACACAGCAAGGCTGAAGGACAGAGGGTTTCAGAGTTCCTTGCTCAGCCTCTTGAGCTACAGACGCCACACAGGAAGTGAGAGGCATTGAAACGGACTCCGCCCAGTTCTGTCTTGACCACTAACCATTTCCACTATTCAGGCTAGGGAGGCATTTAGAGGGCATTATTTTTCTTACACAGTGACTCCCCTACATGGTTTCATGGAGTTTTCAAAACAGAGCTGTGGGGCAAGTAAGCCATGACTCATCACCGCTCTAGAGGCTCAGGCCCCGCATCATCCCCAAGAACCAGAATAGCAGGGAGGACATCCACACAGAATGCACTGAGAAAGGGACCCCATTGTCCCTCACAGCAGCCAGTCACCAGCTTTGCTCCAGAAAACTGGAGTCCAAGGAGGTTTCAGGGATTGCCCAAGGCCACACGGCTGGACAGGGGAACCTTGTGACCTCACATTCAGGTTACAATTCCAAATAGCCTGTGTCTCCCACCGTCCCTATGGCCTCAACTGTAGTAGACACTTGGAGGGTATGGCAATGCCCAATCCTCAGGGCCAACTCCCCCATCAATTCTAGGCTTTACTGTTTGGGTTTTCACTTTATTTTTAATTGTATATGTACGTGAGCGTGTGGATTTGTGCATATGAGTGCAGTAACCACAGAGGCCAGAGAGAACATCAGATCCCACTGGAAAGTGGGGTCACAAGTTGTGTGAGTTGCCCTATGGAGTGGCTGGGTCTTGAACTCAAGCCGCGTTCTCCAAGAGCAGTCTGTACTTTTAATTGCTAAGCTGAGCCGTCTCTCTAGCACCGATATTAGGTTTTCAGTGTAAGCCTCCAGAAGGGCACTGAAGGTCATCCTTGCCGCTATATACAATATGTCCTGCTGTGACTTAACCTTGCTCTCTATATCAGGACACAGCTGCCTGGATGCAATAAGGCATGCTATGACTTAGCCTTGCTCAGTATTTTAGAATACAGCTTCCTGGGAAGGAAGGATCTCTAGGCAAAGCAAGTTGTAGAGACCTGGCTACTTCTCTGTAGAGCTGGTTGACAGGACTCTTCAATAACCAGCACCCTAAATATTTCACTTTTGGCAGTCTGTGGTATATGTATCTGAGGGTCTGCAGAAAGATGACTGCAACATTGGAATGTGCAAAGAGTCTGGTTGGACTCCATGTGCAGCGAACGACTTCCTCATATCCACTAATCCCCAAACAAAATAACCATCAAGAAATATTAAAACACACATTTTATTAGTTTCATTTAATTTCTTAATTGCGCCAAGTCAGTTTACTCGTTTATTACCGTGTGAAGTGGTTAGAGGCAAGGCGCACATTAAAGGGATTATTTCCGTGTAATCCCCCCCTCCCAGAGGGGAGGAGCTGATCACCGTGAGTCCCGATATGCTCTCTGTCACAGGACCTAGTGGAGGAGAGTAAGATACAGCTCAGTAGCCGAGTAAGACGGTAGGAGAGGCTAATCTAATCGCTGCAGAAAGTACCTTATTTTCGGGAAAAGTTGGGCGAGGCTTTTTCGGGAAGAGCTATTACCCAAACTGAATTTTGCCTTCTCTGTTCCTGGTTCTGCCTCTGCTAATTGATAGATGTTGAAGGTGTGTTGCCTGTTAAGACTTTAATCAAATGGTGTCTGGGAGTAGATGTGATCATCTTACAAGGGACTTGCAGTGCCGAGGGTAATAGATCTGAGCGTTCCGCTCTGCGTGACAGTTTATCCTCCCTTCCTTCCCAGCAGGAGAGATTTGGTAGAGTTTAGAGAGATGCCGGCTATTGCACAGGAAAGAGAAACGAGGTAGGAAGAGGTTTAGGTGGGAGAGTACACGTCAAGAAACTGGATGCTTTACAAACTTCCATGGCACAAAGAGCTGGCCTGAGCCCGTCTCGCTGAAAGGACAGAGAAACCCATTAGTGACCCAAGGAGAGCTTTCTCCTGTCCTGCTTCTGACCTGCCTCCCCTTGCTGCAATACCTACGAGGCAGGACGTTCTGTTAGGAGCATTACAGCTGGCCTCAGGAAGAGATAAAAGTCTGAGCTCTCTGAGAGGTGAAAGGTAAGGCCAGTCCTTGCTGGCATCTTCTGCCTGCACCCCACGCAGTGACCCAGACTCACAGACCAGGTCTGCCGGCACTGAGCTATACAGGCCTCTCTTCCACTGTTTCATATTCATCCGCTGTACTTGGAGGCAGCCCCACTCGAAGAGTACACAAAATAAAAACCCTTTTTAAAGCCCTCAAGGAGCTCTGTACCATGTATTTTATTAGATTGAAGGCAAAACAAGCTGATACCAGCAGAAAAAAAAATGTCTGCTTCAGACCCCAGCTGACCTCTTTTGCATGGAAAATTCTCCATATGATTACAGAGCTAATGAGTGATATTTAATGAAAACATTAGGCCTTTGCATATATTTGTAAGTGGCACTTTGTACATTTAAATTTACATAGAAATAAGAGGGTATTTTTTTTTTATCTTAGAAATCTGTGTATTTAAAAGAAAGACTGGCCTGCTATCTCTAGCTATTTCTGAAATGGTTTTTATACAAAGCACAAACTTCTCAGCATGAAAACTGTAGGTCTCAGTCAATCATCCAGTTGACACAGAACACACAAGTATTTGATGATGCGTGGATAAAACAGCTGAACGCAAGGCAGACTTGTCCGCATTTCACAGAATGCTTTGGCCCTGTGCAAACAACACTGTATGAGGGGGAAACTGGGCTAAACAATTGCTAAATAAATACATGTGGGAAAAAAGAATATCATTTCCCTCCCAAGAATCCTCAAGTAGCTGAAGATGGAGACTTGAAGCCGGAATTGCTGCTGCGGCCCCGAGCGTGTTTCCTTTCCGCCTCCTCCGAATCTGCATCTCTGTGCTACTGCACTGAACGCAGAAAAGCCCATGACACCTCTCTCTCTCTCCATTTCTCTCCCTCTCCAGGTGGAGCTGACAGGAAGCAGCGTCTTTGACTATGTCCACCCTGGGGACCACGTGGAGATGGCAGAGCAGCTGGGCATGAAGCTCCCGCCTGGGCGGGGCCTTCTCTCACAGGGCACCGCAGAGGACGCCGCCAGCTCAGCCTCTTCCTCCTCTCAGTCAGAGACCCCTGAGCCAGGTGGGAATTGGGTTTCAATGTGTTTGCAGTTGGCGGTTGGTGGGCAGGACCTTCGCCGAATGAGTGTGCCCGAGGTCCCCGTGTGGAGAGACTATAAATAGGACGAAGGGTATTTAAGAATTCCGTGCAGCTTTCAACCCCATGCAGTAATTAAATAAGGAAGAGATTTGAAAATAAGGAGACATTTTAATAAGTGTAATCCAGAGATCTTATTTCAGTTGAACAATGCATCCAGAAGGTCCAAGCGCCTCTGGTTTCTCTTTCAAATTACTAGAAGGAGATCTCCTGGTTTGGAACACCCTCTCCCCTTTATTCTTACACATTTATTTATTATTCAGCAAAAATCTACCCTCTGGCAGAGGCATCTTGAATATTACCTTGTAGAGAATTAAAAGTGTTAGGGATTTGCAGAAATCTTGGTTTCTTTTCTTTTTCTTTTAAGCATCAGAAGGGTACTTGAAAGATGTGAACAGATAAATTAAGGCTAAAAGGAAAACAGAAATGGCTACATTTTCCGCTGTCTTTCCACCCTCAGTATTTAATTAGATCAATTGTATAGAGGAATGAACAGAGGTGACAGCCCTCATTGGGATTCCTTCCAGGACTCTTATAGACTTTGCATTCAGAATGTTCCCATTTTCATTGTGTTGTACTGATGATAATTTAAGTATTAGGGGAAAATCCATTTATAAATTAAACAAAATGACTTGATATCCATCAGTCCCCTAGTTCATCAAGCTGTTCAAACACGGGAAAGATTGGCTGGTCGGCCTGGGTCTTCCGAGAGCGCTGGTAATTAGATCTGCGAAGGATTTATTCTTTGCTGATTGGGGCTTTAAATTAATTGAAGTTCCACATTTGTGGTTTTGTCCTTTTTGTACTTTTTTAGAGGAGATATTTCATATTCTTGTGTGGTGGAGTGCTTGGCCAAGCAGCAGTGGTTTAAATGTTAATTTTTCTCATGAGAAGTTTAAGATTTTTAATGAATCAAGGCCTGATTTCAAGTGCAAAGTTTTATTTGCTTACTTGAGAAGTTATTTTGCACTCTTCAAAGATGTCTGTGTTTGAAACCACTTGATCTGTAGTTCTAAAACAGAATTCGCAACACACAAGCATTGTATCAGAGAGGAAAATGAAAAACGCTGCCTTGAGATTAATATTAAAATGAACTACATATTTCAAGAAAATAATTTGTCCTGTCTAGAACTAATCACAATATGTGTATTCACAGGGAAAAAAAAAAAGATTGCCTCTTTTGGAAATATTTTGACTCCATATATAGAACCAAATCCATGTTTTCCCATGGAAGTTAAGGCAGGGTGTTCATTATTTATAGTGTTGGTGGGTATCCTCCAGTTAGCTTCACACATGAGAAGGGAAAATGCTTAAGACCGCTCTTTGCCCTTCAAATTGGAAACAGCTTTCTGGGGGAAGCCATGTGTTCTTTATATCATAGCTCAGTGGCCTTACTGAATGGATATGTCAGCGAGATAATTGACGCTGCTTTGCCATTGTTCGGACATCCCTAGCTGTGGGCACAGGAGAAGCAGCATGTGAGAAGGGCTTTGCATTCATTCGTTCTGAAGATGGATCAGGGAGCCTTGGTTCCTCGTGACCCGGTGGAGAGGAATTTGAATTTAAAAGCTGTCGTTTAAAGGAAGGTCTTGAGACCATGGATTCTGTGTCTGTGAGTCACACACTTGACTTCAGGAACTTCTCAGTCATTTAGCACAAATTTCAGCATCAGCAGCAAGGCCAACAGGTGTCTCTGTTATCACCTGGCGTGAAGCTGATGAGTTAGTAAAGCTGCCCGCCCCTACGGCTGAGCAGTTCCTAGCAGAGCTAGCCCTGGCTTGAAGCCCACGTCTCCCATCTCCTTCACTGGAACTTCACGCCGTATCTCAGATGGTGCCCTGCTCCTTACTGTAGACACCCAACTGTGTCATATGAGAGACATCAAGCCCCCCCGCCCCCCCCCCCGTTTCTGCTGCTCCCAGGTTAGACCACAGATTCCACAGTCACGTATCATCTACTGGTGTGTTTCTCAGAACCTCATCACCCACACCGTCTTCTCTTGCCTGGGTGGCAGTTTGTTGATGACCCTCTAACAGTATACATGCTTCTAGGAACTGAGCACAGCTCTTTAGATGCTTGATGACCGTTTCAAAGAGAACTGTCACCTTTTGGCTTCAGATAATGAGCTCCGTTAATGCAACCCAAGGGTAAATTGTATGTAGCTGGAAGCCAGATCACCTCCTCCACTCACCTGGAGCTTGCTGTTTCTCCAGACAGGTCTTTAGGGTGGTCTGTTTCCTGAAAGTGACGTTGGGAGGAAAAGAAAAGGACAGCCTTTAAACTGGCTCTGCTAGGGCTCACAGCAAACCCCGATAAACATTCTAAGGAAAGACATTTGATAAACCCCACGCCTTCTATAAGACCGTTAATATGCCCAGAACAGCTCTTGGCACCCTGGAGCCCTGCCCTCACTTGTTACTCCTTCTAGACAACTGGAGACCACAGCTGGCCTTCTCAAAGGGCTCACTCCTGCATGCGTCACCATGATCCTCTCCTTCTGACCTACTCTATCATTTACGTCAACAACCGATTGAAAGGCACCGACTTGGCCTTCCTGCAGTCATTCCCACTCAACACCCTTGAAACTCTGCTTTTCCCCACTACTTAAGGATGAGAGCCCATCAGCTATGTTCCCACAGGAAAGGGCTCCTTTCCTACATGGTGAATGTGACTCCTGCCATCAGGGAATGCCAATCCATCTTAGCCCTACAGGTCTATAGAATTTGGTTATTTTCCATTCTGGCTTAGAAACACAGTTAGGTTGACTACTCGGATACTGAAAAGCAGCATAGGGTGCTACCTGGGATGAAATATCTTCACTAATATGGACGATTGCTCAAAGGGAATTGCTTTAAAAGAACAGGTCAGGCACTATGTCCCGAAGCTGCTTATGATTCCCAATAGCTGAAAGAATTTTAACAAGATTTTCTAATTCTTAATAACATGAGGGAACATTTTTGGAGACTCTTGTTCACTGCCTTGTAATGTTCTAAACTCTGGTGAAGCGCAGATTCCTTTCTATATCCTGGTGAAATTTGGTTGGAAAATGGATATTGATATATGGTTATTATGGAGATGAAAGGACTAGCGGGTAAGGGATATTTCAGGCTCCCTGATGTGTGCAGTGTGGCATTACTAAATGACTAAAATCTAAATAACACTTGGCATTGTGATGAAAGGAAGTCAGTGAGTAAAGCCATTTCAGGGCGGCTCCCCTGGGCCATGGTGGGAACTCTGTTTCCGTGAGCTGCCAAGCCTCTGAGTCTCTTGTCTTGAATCAGTCTCAAGATAATGGGGGAGGGGGAGCAGGCATCTGTTGACTTGACAGCTAACCCAAATAAATATTTTACCTGGGTACACATTTAGAGGTAGTTTAGTAAATATGTTATTTCCTTTGGAGAAATCTAAAGTCAGGCATTGGAAAAATAAGTGGGCACTCCGGCTTTTAGAAGCCCCGGTTTGCCTGAGTGCCTTTTCTTGGGAGGCATATCAGAATATTCTGGAAGAGACTGCCCTTCACCGTCCGGCAGGCAGTCATTTCTCTTCTCCTGCAGGCTGTGACGACATGGGAGCACAGAGCCTCTGTGCACGCTGTTGGGATGGTGCGTCTTCACTGTGTAGATCTGCCTGTGCTTCTTCACTGCTCTTAACGATTCTGCATCTTGGGATTACAAGTCCTATCTTCTTTTCATAAATCTCAATACTGTGCCCTAGGAATGCTTGGTAAACAGAAAGGCAGCTTCTCCCAGAAGTCCTGGAGGAACTTTAAAAATCTCCTGTTTTGAAGACAGAATAATTTTCCTTGAGATATCATAAAATGGTATTTCTACTTGTCCTTGTTAATATAACAGCTTTTACAGTTATAAATTCAATTCAGAGTCATCATGAAACCTTTAAAATATGCAGAAGAGACAGGGGGAAGGCCAGCCAATGCTATTTAGAAGTAACCACATTTGTACATGGGCACTACACAGCCTTCTAGACTTCCTCTTTCTTCCTGTACATAGGATATCTTCCAGTAGGCATATATACATAGGATACCTTCCTGTAGGCATATATACATGGGAAGGAAGCTCAGCAGAGCATGTTGCTTGGTTTTGTCTTGTATGTTTTCCTAAGATCCTGACAGCCATCCTTCTGGTAGCCTGATTTTTTTGTACAACCTCACAAGCATCTTTCTGTATCACATTTCTCTGTTTAAACTGCGATTTTGTCTGTCTCAAGCAGTTCGCCTCCTATGAGATAGCAATCAGCGCCTGCCTTGGGCCTCTGTCAGGAGCCGCAGGCCCGGGTCCTACTTGGGAAGAACTCAGTGAGGACAAGAGCTTCTTGTAGCTTCCTGGGTGGGTGTGCGTTGGTAGGAGGAGAAATCAATACTGTACTAGGATTTAGAGAAGTTATCGAAACATATGAGACAGTATTCGGTGAAGGATAGCTATGATAGCATCGCTAACCACTGTTGGATAAAACATCAGCTACCATGTTTTCTCTCACATTTCAGGTAGAATCTAGTGTACACTGTAGGCTCAGAAGGTAGCCACTGGTCTAATCTCTGTGCCTGTAATGCCTCTTCTATGACCTGAAGGCTGTAAGGGATGGACAAACAGAGCAGAGAGTGTTTGTCTAAGTGGAAATGACCTGCATTTTCTGTGCATATCTCAATGCCATGGTAAATTTGATCGACTCCTCAGATTATAGAACAGGGACTTAAATCCTAACATGACTGGAGGGTTTTCAAAAAGGTGAGAAAATTAGAGACGCAAATGGCAAGCAATCACAATAAAAAAAAAATACAAACTTATCTAAAGATCAAGTCAATGTTTTACTGGTTGGATATGTGTGGATTATTGGTCATCTGGTTTGGATAGGATTTTTTGCTTTTTTTTTCGGTTTGATTTAGTTTGGTTCTTATCGATGAACTGAATTTAGACATTGGACAGGGGAGACCATCTCAGTAACCTCACATCCAGCCCCAGTCCCCAGACAATGTGACTGTATCCACAGCACTGTCTGCTATACTGCAAATGTCAAACAGAAGGTGTAATGGATTTAATATTAGCGCTAGCCAAGGTGTTGAGGGAGCTGTTAATAATGTCACTCCAGTTATTGATCTGAAGCCTTTAAAAATCAGAGCAAAGCGAGAGATCCTGTGCTGGGGACAGGCACCGGTGAGTGGTTTTTATTGCCGATCTGTTTCTACATACAGAGGGAAGGCTCCGGAATTGTGTTATTGCCATTAATCTGTGGGCGATGATTTTGGAGTTCTTGTATGGTAAGATAATATCGTGGGGACCGTCCTGAATGTTAGTGTTTAGAACAAGCCCTTGTAGCCATAAGCCAATCTCACGTCCTGCGTGATGACTGCAGCAAGGGTACAAGTTGTCACACAATAGGGTCCTAGCACAGTGACAGAGCCGGAGCCCCTGGAAGTGAGCACAGGAAACTCTGCGGCACTCTTCTTAAGACAACCCCTGGCACGACTACGTTAAGATGGAAATGGATTTTGTCCCTGCAGTTAGGGACCGCTTCAGGAAGTCAATCCTTCCGTCTTACTGGCAATAAAATCTGTTTGCAATAAAATCCCCATTTTCTCTAGTCCCAAACTAATAAGTGAAATCAAAAATTCTAATTTATATTGAATGTTTGTCAAACTATAAATACGCATTTAATTCCCTTCCAGTTTCACTCAGCGTAAATGGAGATAAATCCATCAGCTGGTGCGGTCCAGTCCTCTCTGCTGGACTGAATATGAAGTGTTGTCACTGGCGCGCTAACATTTAACCTTAGGAACACATTCGCAGCCCCTAACCTTACCTGTCACCTGTTAATTCCCAGGTGCCCATGCACACGGCAAGCGTCATAGACACACCCCAGCAAAACTAGTATTTTAGTTTCCCAAAGAGATCAACATGTTGGGGTAAGTTGAGCTTCTTGTACAAAATTATATCTCCAATATGATTTCTTATTTTTAACCATGACATTGTTATTTCAAAATAAAATCTAATTTGTCTTCGTGGCAGTCATGAATGCAATACACACTGTAAACAGAAGTCCTTCATAAGCTCAGTTCTCGAGAGGAACAGTTTTTGAACGTTTCAGGCCAGTGAGGTCTGTTTGGTGAGAACAAGGCTGGCCTAGGTTATACAGCACCTCATCTCCGAAGAAAGGAAATGAAAACAGCATCCAGTGCTTTGACTGGGTACTGGCTAATGTACTTGGCAAATTTAGAGGCATTCCCTTACCAAGAAGGAAGGAAGGAAGGAAGGAAGGAAGGAAGGAACGAAGGAACGAAGGAACGAAGGAACGAAGGAACGAAGGAACGAACGAAGGAAGGAAGGAACGAAGGAACGAACGAAGGAAGGAAGGAACAAAGGAAGGAAGGAAGGAAAAAAGGCTCCATTTTTTTCCCTGCAGAAGTCAGGCTTTTTGTTGGTTGGTTGGTTGGTTGGTTGGTTGGTTGGTTGGTTGGTTGGTTGGTTGGTTTTTTTCGAGACAAGGTTTCTCAGTAGCATTGGTGCCTGTCCTGGAATTAGCTCTTGTAGACCAGGCTGGCCTTGAACTCACAGAGATCCTCCTGCCTCTGCCCCCTGAGTGCAGGGATTAAAGGCGTGTGCCACCACCACCCAGCTCATTTTTAAATGTCACTTTTATCTCCAAGTAAGCTAAACAAGACCACCTAGAACACACTACCAAAGGGAACATACCCTGCCCTGCTCCGCCTTGCCCTTTTCCGGCAGTCAGACATAGGCCCACCTACCACCTTAACCGTGTTTGCCCACGCTGTGCTGCTTGTCAGCCCATGGTATGGACACTTGCGAAGCTGACTTATAATTTCAGAATCTTGCCAGGGTCAACTTAAGAAAAATAAATCAAAATATTCTTAATATTCTTCCCACCAGGCCCTTCTGGCCCACCCTTCCTAAGTGCCGCTCTTCCAGGTCAGCACTGGGGACAGACATCCTTTGGGACCTGGTACTGGGACTTTGAAGTCAGTGCTCGTGATCCCTTCCCACAGAAGACAGTCTCCCTTCCAGTCCAATTGCAACTCTAAATACCACTCTGGAACTAACTTTCCCTTCCAAAGTTGATACATACATGTATATATACACACATGGCTTTTATGAAAATTAATACAATGGTATTTTCAGGGTCAATTTTATTCACTAACAGAAACAAAGACCAAAAAAATAAAATAGATTTACTCAGTGTATCCCTGTGTACAGTCGCATGTATGTTTACATGTATATCTGAATGTGTATTTGTATGCATGCATATTTTCCCCTAAGGCACCCTAGTAAAAAGGTTTAGGAAATCAATTCTTAAACCCATTTTTTGTAAGTTCCCTTAAATAGCTTTCCAGGTTGTAATTTTTACTTCCATTTACCTATAATGACGAGGGGTACATTTCTCAAGTTTCTAGAATGGAACCTAATACAAGTTGTTAATGATGACATGTTCTGCCCATTAAAAAAAATGTGGATGTCTTTGTCACTGGATAATTAAAAATTATAGATTCTACAGCTGTTGCTTTGAAGAAAGCACAGGTTATTTGCTTTTAATACATATCACTGCACAGAAATTTCATCCCTGTCCAAATTATACCGTTCTGAATTCTTCATCTGCACTAAACAGCGGCCGCACAAAGGATCAGTTACCTGGCATTGACTGAGCTTTGCAGGGTGCACACACCAAAAGAGGCAGAACTGGCTGGAAACCATTTCCACCCCTAGTGAGCAATTTACTCATGATTGCTCGGGGAAAATACTGGAAATATTGCTTCTGTGTAAAGTTTGCAACTTCCAGTTGTCAGCTCTTTGCCAAGCAGTTGTTCCCAAGTGTGGCCTTTGTGCACAATCCGCTCTGGCCACTGTGATCATGGTGGCATGCCTACCCTGCTTTGGTGTATGCAGAGCACAGTAACTGCTAATTACAGGAGTTAATTCGCACGGTATTCCTCGGAGGCAGGTCAGTGTGCTACCCTTGTTCTGCGGCTGGGGGGAAGTGATAGAAATTCTAAGTGGCTTGCCCCAAGCCACGCAGGTTAGGTTTAGCAGCCAAGATTAAAAGAAAGGGTGCAATATTAATGTTGAAGTAAGTGGGGAGCCAGGGAATAGATGGGGGAAAATGAGATGGCAACATGGTAGGAATCAAACCAGAGGAATTTTCTCCAAAGAGATTCAAAGTCCAAAGAGAAACCTAATTATCCCCTTATACGTATTATACATATACATACATATACTCTGAGCTAAAATCCTTTTTAGTAATAGAGTTTCTTATTAGGGGAAAATCCACCTAGTTTTTTCTTTGCTTTCATGTCTGCAATGAAAATCTTAATGCCACAGTGAACATTTGAACAAAATATAGTCAAGATTCAACCCTTGTTCCACATTCACTGGGTGACCCCAGGCCAGGAGCACAATCAAAATTGTGTGCTCTCAAAATTGTGTGTGCAGCTTGACTCTGCCTCAGCCAGTGCTGGGCATGGATCTGTGCAACTTCCTCAGCCCCTTGGTCTAGGAGAAGTCACCAAGGCAGGCTGAGATAGACAAAGGACAACAGTGTCCGTCAGGAGATAGACATGGCCGGGAGGTATCTTCTGCCAATGAGATACAATCCTGGTTCCTAAGGACCCTCTAGAAACAATACCCAACTTCTGCTGGTTGACAGCATCAGAGTGGAGCAGGGGAGGGCTTAAGTCTTTTCTCTATTGATTATTAGCCAGAGTTTCAAGATACAGGCACAATTGGCAATAGAGACAGTGTGGATTACTCGACAATTATTGATTGAATATCAAGTTTCAGACACTATATGAAATGCTGAGGATACACAGATACAGTCCTCTGCATTCCAACGGCTGGCCATTTTGTGGCGGGAACATATGAGATTATTACACAGAGCATGCGTCAGGAGAAGACAAGCAGGCATGCAAGTGTTATGAGAGGGATGTCATTGGAACACGCCTTGGTGAACCCTGACTCTCAGAGGCTTTGCTCACTGTTACCAGGGTCCATGTTTGCTTCTGTTCATTTCTCCCATCAGGTGACTTGACCTAAGGCTGCGAGGGGCATGGGTCTGAGAGAATGTGAGTCCCCTTGAGTTGCTACTTTTAGAATGCAGAGAGAGATTCTGAAAGGAGGAAGTCCCCAGACCTCCTTCCTTTCACCCACCTTGGGCCTCTTTTACAAACTGAGAGTCAGGAAATCCTGGCTGGCAAAACCTGTACTGACCCCGGGTTTTTCCACCCGAGGCAGAGCTTTTGCAAGTAGTGTACCAATAATAAAAGCTATTTAGTGACGCCATTAAAATGCTTTGCCCCCATAGTCCAGTTTTATAAGAGACTCCATTTCTAAGTAGTGTTTATATTTCTCAAAATGGTTTCCAAATGACCCTTGCTTGGGCAGTTACTGAGCATACAAGAGGAAACTAGTCAACCCTCCTGAGATGGAGTCACAGCGAACAGCCAGTGGGAAAGAGAAGATGCTGCTGTCTTGTGCGGTTGTATCATAAGAGAATAACGAGTGGTTCAGTATGGTGACGAGCTTTGACTAGACGGGCTAACGTCCCTACCCTATTGAAGAGACCATTGTGTCAGTAGAGACAGACTATTCAAGACACTCACCCTACAGGGCACAGTGGGATGAGGGTGTTGCATTGTGGGAGCAGAAGGAGAGCCCTGCCTTCCCGGATAAAGTAAAGGTACATTTTATCTACGATGGTGCCAGAGCATGGAGCACCTAAGGTGCCATCATGACCCCTCTAAGATTAGTGCAAGAAGTTCTAAGTCTTCACTCATTAAAGCAGTGGCCCATTCACATGTTTTATGGCTTAATAATAATATTTTAAAGTCCCAAATTTAGAGACCCCCAAAGGTCGGATTCTACAAGTCCCGATGGAAGCTGAATTCCTTGTGTAATATAGCTACTGATAGATGCAGAATGCCCAGCCTGCGCCTGTCTCTGCTAAGCCTAGACTGTGCATAACACAACCCCGTTCGTCACCAAACACCATGAAGATGGCAGCCTTGTTTCTCCCCTTTTACAAATGGATTATAGGAAAAGAGGACTGGTTGAATGGTGGTGGTGCACACCTTTCATCTCAGCACTCAGAGGCAGGCAAATCTCGGGGTTCACGGCCAGTATGGTCTACAGAGTGAGTTCCAGGCCAGCATGAGTCACACAGAAACTCAGTCTCAAAAAAAAAAAAAAAAAAAAGAGAGAGAGAGAGAGAGAGAGAGAGAGAGAAGGGGGATATGGGAGTTTTTTTGTTTGTTTTGTTTTTAGTATGTAGTAGCCTTAAAGCTAGTAGGTGGAAAGTCTCTAATTTGGATCTGAACACCCACTACTAACCAGGTAGCAAAGTGAACCTCTACAGCCTACCTGAAACAGCTGTCACCTGAGGTCACCAGCTGGGAGCACTGACTAATTCCTTCCTACTGAAGAATCTTGCCTGCCACATGGATAACTTGGATTCACAGCACTTGATACTACATTATTTTTCCAGGAATGTTCAGCACAGTTAACTAGAGAAAGCTGGACAAAGGAAGTCACTTACGAGGCCAGCTCTGTAGCGCCAGCATGTGGGGAAGTAGAAGAGACACCCTGAGAAAACATGCGAAGACAGCAAGGATGGTTTGGAGTTGAGGGAACACTCAGGGAAAAGCAGAAAGCCACCTCATGTTCAGTACCTAGGCAGGCGCTTCCGGTAACTACTTATACGCTAGACAAGTCTTGGGCTTTCGTATGTGAGTCCCGATCACATATGTTGGAAGAATGCCAACAGCGCACTTCCATTTTTTATCAGTTGGTATCAAAATCTTAAAACATTTGGAAATTTAAAC
Organism: Alexandromys fortis; assembly: GCF_014885135.2. Lineage (NCBI taxonomy): Eukaryota > Metazoa > Chordata > Mammalia > Rodentia > Cricetidae > Alexandromys > Alexandromys fortis. The sequence goes on along the minus strand of NW_026067913.1, from coordinate 7,755,114 downwards.
TATTATGTATGCTATCAATCCTGACATACTAATAAATATACTCCTTGTCTATTAAAAGCTGATTCTTTTAATAGTTTATCAAGTACCGTCCTATGGCTCTAGAACATAACAGTATTGATAAAACAGATGGTACCAGAAGCTAGTGGACTTCTACTTTCTTTTCTGTCCACCTTTTATTGAGTAGAGTATGCTGCAAGGGGATCCAAAGTTTAAAAATAAAATTAATTGATACGTAAAATGAATTACAATGTCATCTCTGTTTAGGAAAATACTTTGTATTTCACAGACCTGATATAAAAGTAACACAAGCCTGGACCAATGAGATGGCTCAGCAAGGTGAAGCCACTTGCCAGAGTGCCATCCCAAGGGCCCACATGGTGGGAGGAGACATGCTTGCACACACACACACATGCACACACCATGCTCACACAAACTTCATGCACACATGTGTGCACACACGTGCAATACACATACATGGAAACGTGTGTGCATGCACACACACACGGAAAGACAGAATTAATTTTATGTTAATATCACAAGTCTACATCCACATAATAAGACAATCACTCTTCCTTTCAGCCCTTCATCTCTACATAAATTCCATCACGAGTTTCCGTGGCCACGGGATTGGCTTTATACTGATTAGGTCTTCACCAAAACTGTCTCTGCTCTCCAAGAACTCCCATTCTCACGAGCCCATGTCAAAGAGAGCCAAGGTCCCCACACTCTGAGCAGCAGGTTTGCAGTGACCCAGTTGGTCATCTCTACTTCCTAAAATGTGTCGCCCTCAAATTCTAACTGAGAATTTCAAAACCAGATTCCTTGTGACTGTAAGAACAAAAAGGGTCCCACTGTTGAGCAGTGAGGAGAAACGGCCTCCTGGTTATCTTTACCCTGGAGATTAGCAGTCATTGACTTGATGAAGAGTTCACATTTTTATGACACGCCTGCCTATTGTTTTAGACAACTCTTTCCCAGAGTTTCAACTATATTAGTCTGTCTGTCACTGCTGTGACAAAATCCTAACAGAGGCTAAAGTTATAAAGAAAAGGAGTTTGTTTAGCTCAGGGTTTAGATAGTGAAAGCCAAAACAGTGTGGCTTTAAGTTCTGACAAGAGCGCCTCTTGGCTGTGTCACTTCATGGTAGATATCAAAAGTAGGGAGTGGCGGGGATGGAGAAACCACATCTCCAAAAGGAAAGTCAGACTCATCATTCCAGCCCAGCCTCCTCCAGCCCATGGGCATGACCCAGGCAATGAGATGCCTCTTCACAGCCTACCACCTGCCTCAGCACAACAGACCAGGGCTGGACCACATTCAAACCATAAATAGTCTTACAACCCCCCGGAAACACATAAGTAGCCATTTGTGGTCTTTCAGCTTGCTGGATTCGGCTCTTCTTCCAAGGCCTTTGTGATACAGGCAGGGGTCACAGATGGGCCACATCTTTGAGGCTCTCTTTGTCCATAAGTAGCTATCATCAGTGCTTAGGGTCCCATCAAGCTTACCTAGAAGCAACACTAGTATCTCCCTGAAGATGTTTTGAGACTGACCTGTGCATTCCCGAGCCCATCTTTTGTTGTTTAATGTTAGCCTTGGATCTGCAGGCACTCGGATTCTTTACCCTACCTCCATCCCTTTCATTTATATAAGCAAAGCATCAAGATGGCTGGTGCCCCACCCATGGTAGCAATAGGCCAGTAGAGCTAAGCGTGAAGCAGATCCTGGCTACCCGGAGAAGCGCGACAGTCATCACCGGTTACTGGAGGTTCTCTGTCCTATCTGTACCAACATAATTAAACTGCACTTTGTATATTATGGGCTTTTCTCTATAATCCAGTCTGGGAACATTGCCCTAACAACTAAGAGCCAACAACATATGAAGATGACATTTTAGGGCTGTCTTTCTGCTGTTGCTGTATCAACCACACACATGTAAATGCATGAATCTTGGAACCCGATGCCCTGTTTCTATCTTCAAACCCTGGAACTGTCACTTACTAGATGTATGGATGGCCTTGAGTAAATTAATTAAATTATATGTGCCTCAGTTTCCCCATTATAAAATTTGAACCCTCTACTCTAGATTGGATACTGGACTAGGAATAATTTCCATTTGATTTTCTCTTCAAGTGGGTTAACATACTAGCATCTTGTGAGGGTGTAATGAATCAACCAGGTAAAACGCTGGGTATGATATGTAGTATGCAGTGAGTAGCATCATTAATTCTGTTGAACTAAGCATTCTGTTACCTACTTTATTCCTTAGGGAAGGGATGGCACCATGTGCTTGCTACCTGATTTAAGGGGTTTAGATTCCACAAGAGGCACACAATACGGGGGGGGGGTGCCTCTGAACACCTATCACACACACCCTACATGGAGCCCTTTGGTAAGAGCTTTGGGTAAGAGGAAGACTCTTTTGGAAACAGATTTCTCTGCTCCCCCTGTTTCTGCAATGCAGTGGCTTGTTTTTATAGATCCTCACATTAATACCGTAGTGGGTTTGGATTTATTTTATCTATTCTATGTGTATGAATATATGGTCCACATGTATTTATATGTATTACATGTGTCCCTGGTGCCCATGAAAGTCAGAAGAGGGCATCGAATCCCATGGGACTGGAATGACAGATCCTTCTAAGCTGACATGTGAGCTCTGGGACTCGAACCTCTGCCCTCTGCTGCGCTGTCTCCCGGGCCATCACGCTCAGTTTTCTTAAAGCATAACTGAGGTGTTCTCAGAACTCCATGCTCGATTCCTGGATTCTACACCAGCTTTGCTGGCTGGTGCCCTTCTGAGGCCAGCTCCGATGCTGCCTAGGTCTGTGGAATCAGTCTGGATGCTGGTCTCCTTACATGGGCAGCTTCCAGCCTGGCACTCTGCTTATGACCTGATGATGTGGCTGGTGCCTAGCACATATGACGTACTTGATTGACACTTTCCCTTTTTATCTGGCTGGACCATCGTTGTGGAGCCCCGCCCACTGCACGGACTGTGCTTCACAAAGGACTGAGCGACCCAGAGGCAGATTTAGACTTAAAGTTTCTCCTACCGTCAAATCAGATTTCAGGAAGCCTGCTGGAGAGTGGGATGGGGGCTTGGGATTGGCTTGAACTTTAAATAAATCAATTTATTTTGTGTGGGAGGGCCTCGGTTCATCACTAATCTTGAGAGCTGAAATGAATGTTGATCTGGTAGAATGCTTCTGCAAAAGCTAGAGAGATGCCCGGCGCCCTGGCCATAGGTACTATATCTGGACTTAAATAAATACATTAAGAAACTCATTTCACATAGGCCACCAGGCAGTCATGAGATGTTAATGACTTTTAGTCACTGCCAACCTGGACAAAATTCAAGCCAATGACCTCGGGGTGAAAGGCTCCGTATATCCCATTACCAGTCCCCCGAGCCATCCAGCGGCCCTGACAAGGTATTTCATCATACTGAGTCCAGGGCAGTCCAATAGTCCAAATTCCTGTACCATCAGGAAATCTTCTTCTATTTAAAACTTAGGAAAAGCGCATCAAAGCATAAAACCTAATTCCTCAAATGAAGGAGCAGTTGCAATTGAAAAACAACAACAACAACCAAAAAAAAAAAAAAAAAAAAAAACTTTTGGAATAAGGGAGACATGGGTGCGTGCGCACATGCGCGGTCTGGAATGCTGCTCTGAGCAACGAGACTTCCCGTCATGTTTATTCCAGTGCACATTTGAATCTCCCTCTAAACAGTCAAGAGCCTGACACATTTTGAAGTCCCATTAAAAAAGTCATTAGTTTGGGTTTAACATTCGTACGAAACTGATTGGTTAAGCCCATGGTGCCTGCTCTCCTGGCTTGTCTTTAAGTGTCATAAATAAATGGCTTCAGTGTCCCACAAGACAAATGTTCTTTAATCATCTAATGCGCTCATTTATCCTAAGCCCTAACCTTAGTCCTAAATTAAGTCTGTTGCGAAAACATAACTTCATCTAAGAACACCCATCAATCCTACATGGTTTTGATAAGCACCTTTTAAAAACATAAACAACCAGACAGTTGTCAATCTGGGTGAAGCCCAGGCCCATCTAAGAGTCATTCAACCAGCAGTCGTATTTTATGCCCATACCACCAACAGAATTACCAACTAGAGCAGGCCTGGACCTTTGCTGGGAAGTCTATACTTGGAAATTGGGACCTAGTGTACAAGAATGTAAAACAAACCGGGACAGACGAAAGGTAACCCCCTTTTCATACCAGACACAGTTGGGGTTTACTTGTTCTGAGAAAATATTAATAATTTTGACATTAAAGTTTCATGATCACATATTTAGTAAATTGCATGTCATGCCTTTGATTAATTTTCATTTGCTCATGGTCCTAAAAGTCTGTCAGAGAACCTGGCTGTTCAGAGCTCAGACATGAGTAATGAAGACAGAAATGTCTGGTGCAGGAAGATGTGGCGGGAGAGTGGGAACCCTTGACTAAATGGAGTACTCAGTACCTCATAACTAAGAAGGCCTAGTGCGCTGAAATCTTCGTTTTGATGGGTAGCCCATTTAATTCCAAATTCATTCTTAGGCCTTTCATTTGCAACGGGGTCCTTCCACAGTGGAGCCAGCAAAACACGCCTGGTTTTGTCTCCTGTACTGGCTTTCTTGGATCCTGCAGACTAATGGCCACGGGACCCCATGGGGTTGTGGGGTGCTCCCCTCCCCCACCCCCAACTGGGACTTTAAATTTTTTTTTAATAGATAAGAGCATTCAGCAAATAGCTACGTTGAGAATAAACTCAAAAATTATCACCAGGGCCCTTCCTCTGCCATAATTTGTCAAATCTGCTGATAGGGAGCAAATTCTATTCATAAAGATTTTATTTGGGGAGGGGGGGAACCTCTTGTGATTTGGTAGCAATTCAATTATAGTTTTGGGAGATAGTGAGCCCAGAGAGGGAATCCAGACTGACAAGAAATATGACAGGACAGTTACAGAGTGTTTATGCAATTAAACTTTCCCTGACAATACCTGCAGAATGATGAATGCGGGGGCGGAGGTGCGCGAGCGCAGGCAATGCCCCGCAAGAATTGCCCATTTTTCATTATTATACAACTGTTCAGATCTTTCAAGAGCAGCCTGAAGTGGGGTGGGAGAGGGAGTGTGGTTCTGCAGCATGTTAACCAAACGCCCCCCCCACACCCACACCCCTCCCTCTGAGGGGGGTCTCGATATGCCAGGTGATAAAAAGAACATCTATTTTAGAAAAATGTTTCAAAAAGATTAAGATTTACCCCGAGCTTGACATATATTAATTTTGGGTACCAAAGGAGGTTTTTATTCTTTTTTTTTTTTTTCTGCCTGCAACTTTAGATCACTCCCCCAGCTGATAGACCCGTGCATAATTAAACTGCGGGGCTATTCATTTTCTGCAATCGGGTGCAGAGGGCACTGGGAAGGTAGGATTTTACTGATGGTCGATTAAGAAAGAAAAGAGAAACTTGAAAGCCTTTTGTAGAGAGCCGCAACAGCTTACGGGAGAGATTAATTTGGTTGGGCAGAGTCAGTGCTGCCTGCCTCGGTCTTCTGAGGGTCCCCCGACATCAGGAGAGTGGGGTGACTCCAGAGTCTCTAGGAGACCAGAAGGAGGACCTCAGATTGGTGACAGTATTGGGGATCTTAATTTGAGACTTCAGTTTGGGGGTGTGGTTTTTATTTTTTCAAGTGTAAATATCCTGATATCTTGATCAAATGAAAGGAAGACAAGGAAAAGGAGCTGCTCTCCTGTGTGGTAACCCTGAGGCCAGAGGTAACTGAACACAGAGCCAAGGGAATTCCTTCCAGGGCCCAGGGCTTGGCTGACTCGTGTGTGGAGGTGAGGAAGGCAGCAGAGCCAGCCTGTATGGGACAGGGATGTAAAGGGTGGGAGCAAAGGGGGTACGTCTCCCTTCGCGTGTGTGCACATGTGTTTAGACTAATGAGATTTACGTGGGGAGGAGAAATGATTTCCTCTTCGGGCCATCATTCATTGCTGTGGTACCTCTGGAAAGCAGCTTTTGATGGTGATGTTTTGATTTTGCTTTTGTTTTTAATGGTTGACATTCCCATTAGCATTCCCATCCCTTCTGGGGACAGTTCCGCTTAGAGAAATCTGGGGCTTTCCATAGAAAATTTCAGTTGTGATGGCAGGCCCCCATCCGTTTCAGACCCTTTGTTGGGGTCTGGGCTGTGAACTGCAGCTGCATACACACCTCCATGACTGCTCTCCGGGACCGGATTCTGTGTGCCCACGGGGAAAGTATTATAAATCTAACTCACATCTGAGACTTCATTTATATGGTCCCGTCCCTCTGTAGAATTCGATGAGACAACTGGTCACCTCAAAAGCAGCAAAACTCTTCCAGCCTTGTTAATTGTGCAAGAAGTCAGTTGCCTGGACAGTCCTATCACTGTGACCCTCTGAGAAATTGCTATATCCCAGAGCCTGAAAATTAATTTTTATAATCATTTCTCGTGCCAAAAAAGGCTGTATTCTGTGATAGATATAAAAAAAAACCTGCTTTCATCAGATGTGATTTTTTTAATGTGCACTAAAATTGATAGTTAAAAATATTGTTTTCACATTACTTAGGTGTTAAAATTACACGGTGGTGTTCCTTTATTTTCAGAAACCAGACCTAATCCTGTTAATTCAAAGTGAATAACAAATAGTACTAAGACTTTTTCCCAAGTTGTTACGTTCATTCAACCTGCTTGTGTTTTCTTCTTCATCATAATTATTTCCAAGTCAAATCTGCACTGATTTCCTCACGGACCAGCGTACCTCCGACTAACTTAAAGAATTGAGCTGGGATAATTCACACAATTCCTCGGGGGTCATGTTCACTGTTTTTTTTCAAGGACATTTTTATTACAAAGCTGATGAAATTTGCATATTAATTCATTTCTTTCAATTTTTTAAGATTAAATGTTGTCAACATGTATCAGTGCAAGGCCCTGACAGTGCTGATGAAATGGGTCAGTCAAGCTTGAACATTCCGCCATCTGCAGCCCCCTCGCCCCTGGTGGCGCTCCGTGCTACCACTGCAACTTGATTAAAAAAAGTTTTATTCAGTGCAGGATATTAAAACATTATCTAAGAAATGATATGGGCTAGTCCTTCCATCTACCCAGAAAGTATACTTGACAACAAAAGGGATCCAAAGAGATCCTTGCTGGCTGGGAGTTAGGGTTGTGTCCATCTTAATTAAACTGCACCCCCAAAGCCCCCAAAGCTTTCAATTGGGTGGAAGGAACTTGGCGGGGAGGGGACTTGAATTTAGCAAAAAGAAGACGTCATATTTAAACTCTGGGCAAAAAGTGAGAGTCTGTGCCATTGACAGGGATACGGAATAACCTCCTTTCCTCCCAGTAACCCAAGGCGTGAACCCGCCTTTCCTGCTATGAAGCTAAAAACGTTTGAATTTCCTGGACAGGTCTAAAGCCGGCACAGAATGGCACCGCTGTGTTTCCATGGGGCTCTGTTTCTGTCCACATGCCCAGCTTGAGCCTTGAGCTGCATCGATTTATCCAGCTCCAAGACAACCCAAACACACACCTCCATCAGGCGCTCTCGGACAGCCAGACACTTAGGTGAAAAGTCCCTTCAGCGGTTCCCTGCCTTTCCGTGTCAGCTGCAGTGGCCCTTCCAGACCATGTCTTTCTCTGCGCCTGTTTCTGCCCAAAGCCTCTTTGGAGTGTACATTATGCCATTGATAGATTCCAAAAGAAATTTTCCTTTAAAGGAGAATGTTGGCCGCTTTTGAATTTGGGTAGCAAGGCATCCTACGTTGACATCTCGTCTTACGGCCACCCAGCTCCATCTCTGCAGGCAGTGGCTGCCTCCAGGAACTTCTGGAGTTGTTCACAATACATTGCTTTTAAAAACATTTGCTTTTAATATAACTTATATGTAAATATTATCACAAACTAAATGCATTAGAGACTCCATTTTTGAAGTTGTTCACCTGCAGTAATACAAGCTCACAGTTGAGTCCCTAATGTATCTAAATTATGACTAGGTAGGAAGGTTTGTTTCCTAAAGTGAAATAAAATATAGTGCCTCTTATGAAGGGAACCGCAGAGAGAGAGAGAGTGGTCTCAGGAAGGGTTTCCTCATGATTTTGAATTAAACTCCAAAACTCATATTAGATTGAAAAATCAAAAATCAGACTTCACATTGTCGAGTTGGAAAATGTCAGATATGAAATATTTAAACTGTGGAATACAGTCTTCGACTTTGGGTTATAAAACTTTAATTTTGTGAGTTGGTAGCACTCCAATAGTTCAATATTTTTAATTCTACAAATCCATGTTTATTAACTTTCAAAGTTTAAACAGTATCACCAAGTCTATTGAAACTAAATTAGTCTGACTTGAGAGCTATAGGGTAGCTGGAATTTGTTTTCTATTTCTACATAAGTGACAGAGACAAAAGAAAGAGCAAATAAAAAGAATTGATTGCCACAACAATCCCTTCTTATAATTTCCAAATGACCTCAAACACAAGCTGGTCATTACCTCCAGCCCTCAGACCACACACTGTTGGCCAGGATTTTCCTGTGCAAGTCAAGTGGCGTTTAATGCAGGCTGGTCTTGTTAAAGTGGCAGCCATCATATTATTGTTGAGAAATCACCCATGTTCTCCCCCCAGAAAATAGTCTTGCATTCTTTTCTTCTCATGTGGAAAATGTGAACCCTCTACCCTGACCACAGTTTTAATGCCTTTTACAGCCATGTCATGACTGCTTGCAAAAAGCAGAGATGATTCTTCGTCCCCCTCCAATGAGAGCTCTCTTCTCATAACTCCTCCCAGGGCTTCAGCTGTGTCCTGACAAGTGGACCCTTGGCTAATTTTTCAGTACTTCTACAATGCTTCCTTTTTGCTAAGTGAAACACCTCGACAAAGCCAGCTGTGTATCATATGAAGAACACTAGATGGGGAGGCTAAGGCTCCCATCACACTCAGCTCCTGGTTCAGTCTCTCCTGGGTGGTGTGGTTTGCCTTAAGCATGTATTCAAAACCTTTCATCCCCTTCCCCATCCACAAAACGTAACCAGTATTTACTCACAGGTTGCTGGAGCCATCAAAATAATAATAATAAACATGAAAGTGCTTTATAAAAAAAAGTATTCCCTTTAAACAGCTTAAAAGGCTAAAATGAAATGCATAAATAATATAGCACCAGTCTTTGTGGGTTATCTTGCGATTTCTAGACTCTAGTAGGTGAGCAGTGGCCGCTTGTATTTGTACATTCCAATAACATGTCCATAGCAGCGGCTGTCGACTTCGGGATCCAAGTTAGATTATCCGACACAGTTCTGATGAAATCCACTCCCCCACCTAACTTAATCTGTAGATAATTTAGTTTGCTGCCAGGGAAGGAAAGTGCATTTGCTCTAAACCCAAACTCCTGGTTGCCAGCAAGAAAATTCAGTCTGCTTTGTTTATTGCTTTTGTTTCATATATAATGTATATGACTCCGTGGTGATTTGTTCAGGGGAGAGAAGCTCAAGGGTTACCCCTGCATCTCAAATCCCCTGAACATATGCTACAAGAGCATTACTTACTTCCGAGTTACCCAAATCAACTTCAAGTACCAGGCTTCTCTCCCAGGAGCTATTTTCTCTGCCTGTATATACGCTTACAGCCATGTTTCTTTTTTAATGATACAGTCACAGGTGGGTCTTTCCTGGGCTTTAGCACGCTGTGCCTTTCTTTCATTTCAAGTTGCTGAAATCACCTACTTGCCTGGTAGGGTCCAAAGTCCTCTGAGTTAACAATGCAGGAGACTTACCCGAGTAAAATTCTTATGGCCATCCCCTGAGCATCCATAGACCTAGAGACACTGCTGAAGGTTTTCTGAGATTTCTATATCATCTAACTAAACCTGAGTCCCCTGTCTGACTTCCAGCAATTCTACTTGAATTCTAAGTGAAATTTGTCCTTGGGGAGCTTGGGACCTTATAGCCCGAAAACTAGAGGGTAACGTGGGGAGGTGGTTGAGCTTTGTCCTTGATCAGGGTGATGGGCATGGAAGATGAAACGCTCATTCTCCAGCTCGGAACAGCATGCCTTCATTTTTTGGCATATACATTAATTATAAGGGGGGGGGAAGAGGAGACAATATGATTATGGCACCAACTGAAGTCAAATTTCAATCTTTGTACTATGCTGATTAAGTAAGAATCAGATTCTTCCCTGAGTCTTGTCCCATGGTGGTGGGAAAAGAAACTAAGAGGCAAAACAACTGTGGGAAAGTCTGCTTTTAAATCACAATTTACTGCTAGTAACGTATTAAAGCTCATGGTTCCATCCTTGTACCTCAGAAACAGGGTTTTAACATGACGAATTCACAAGATCAATAGTCCGAGCAGGGATGAGAGAGAGGCTCACAAAGCCCCACCCTCGGCTGAAGAGCTATTGGCAGTTGGTGGCTGATGGGGGAAAGGTAGAAAAAAACCCTCAGTTTTGTTTTTTTCTCGGGGGTATGGCCAATGGTGGGTTGCCTATGTGCCAGTGGAATCCTATACCCGGGAACAGACAGGAAGCACCAATGAGACTAAGTGGGTTATTTTAAATTTAAAAGGGCATGAAGGTAGGGGGAGGAGTCTTTGGAGGAGCCCAGGAGAAGAGTTGGGGGCACGAGGGTAGGAGTGGACATGACCAAAGTATATCGTATGCATATAAGTTCCTTCCCCATCCCAGTAAGACGCAGATTTTAATATATGGCTGTGTTGATGGTCGCACATAAGCCTTGACTGAGACATCCTATTGCTTCTCAGACTTTTGGCTAAGAGCAAGCCAATGAGGAATGGTTAAACACACTAAGTAATCTATTAAAGACTTGTATGATCTAAATGTAGGGTGATTGAGCACTCTTGTTCTTATTTCTTCCATGTATCAGTTTGTTAGTTTATGACCCATGATTAAAAACCCTCCTGCCCTGGGAGAGCTCTCCATGCTTTCTGTTTAAGAAAAATGCCTGCTTCTGTGAGCAGTGACTGAGATCCGAGTGTCTCACCATTTATGAAGCCCCCCTTGGAGGCAAGCTCCAGGTGATGGATGGCCACAGACCCTGCCCTTAACGAGCTGGGACTCTAATGGGGCTCTGATAGTGAATGCCATCCCTCGATTTATAATACCAGGCTAGAAAAGACAACCAGAAGGTGCCAAGAGACAAGGTAAGATGACTCCAAACTTTCCAAAATAGAGGTAAATAATTCAATGTTTTTCATCCCCACGTTGATGCAGAAACTAGAATATAAAAGCCTCTTTGAAATCATGTGACTAAGAAGTCTGTGACTTTTGGCCACTGACTGGGAGATGTGTGTGTGTTCCTCTGAAGGGAAAGGTAAAGTCTTGGTTACCTCATTTACGAAGATGTGCCTCCCTTCAATAGAGCCATCACTTTTGAACTGCTGGTCAGTGGGTAGTACAGGGGACTTACGTTGTAGAATAATGCACCCAGAAGCACATGTTTAGAACTTCAACTCTTTTCCATGCGAAGTGTCCTTGTCCGCCTTTCCTTGTCAGGTCATTCTGAGCTGGCAACCCCTTCCTCTGGGTCCTAGCCTTAAATTCTTCTATGTGACTTCTCTTCCTCAGGCAGGTTTCCCAAAGAAACATCAACAGAATGGGGTTATTAAATCATAGCCTACTACTCAGTCCAAGAGCTTTTCCTAAATGTAGAAGGCGAGGAAAATGTGAGCACCAGCTGAGTGGTCCCGTGGGTGAGGCGATGAACCCGTCCACCGCCTAGCTAATGACCTGGTTTAGAGGCACAGCTCATATATTCCAAACTTCAAGGTTTCTAAAACTATTGTGACTTGTTGCTGTTCTAAAAATGGATAGAATTGATCTGTAATCAATCAACAGTGAAGAGTTTCTAAATAAGTCAATTGTGTCATCAACCTAAAACACGCCGCCGCCGTTAGAGAACAGTGGAAATGTGTATGTTCAAATATGGAACATTTCCCAAGCTGTTGGCAGAAGAAAGACAAAGGGCATCACAGTGTATATACACCACTGCCACTTGTGCAAAGGGCATCCTTGTATATACACTGCTGTCCCTTGTACTAAGGGCATCACATTGCCATCACTTGTGCACACAGAGAAAGCATCTAACAGGCATATGCAGGGTGTGTCCTTCTGCAGACATCCTGAGATACTGGGGCAGAATTTCCCTCTGGGAGAGATTCGGAGTTAGAATGGAGAGGGAGATTTGTTTTCGCTTAATATCCTTGGTGCTATTTGAAATTTCTTTAAAGCCGCATAATGTATATTAACTTTCATGAACATTTTAATTGTTAGAAAATGCGAACATTTAAAAGCCAGTAATATATATTTAAGATAAATACCATCAATTAAAATCAAGCACACATTAAAAAAAAAAAAGAAATCATTCTAAAATTATTCCTTCATTTTCCCCACATCCTTCTGTGATGGAAACATCCCTGCTGAATTCAAAATTCATGTTTATAATACATCTGAGTTTCCCTAACCGAAGAACAAGAAGAGCTTGGAGAATAAATGAATTCCACAGGATCACCAAGCAGTTAGCTCCCCCAGCCTTGCAGGCAGGCTGGCACCAGGAATGCAGCTGCCTTCGTGGAAGAGGAGTGAACAAACATCCCAGGACCTCCAGCAACAACCAGTGCTTCCTGCGATGTGGGCATGCCTAGAACATTCCATGCTGAAATGCTTCACCTCGGCCAGAGTAATTAGAACTATAATTCGGATCTGGGATTTTTTTTTCCTCCAAGGTTCTACAGCTTATGAAGTCAGCAGAACGGGGTTATTAAATCATAGCCTACCACCAAGTCGAAGAGGTTTTTCCAAATGTAGAAGGCAAGGGAAATGTGAGCACCAGCCGAGTAGTCCTGTGGGTGAGGCGATGAACCCGTCCACGGCCCAGCTAATGACCTGGTTTAGAGGCACAGCTCATATATTCCAAATAACAGGGGGGAAAGAATTCCAAATAGCTTAACATCATTAAACCCAAAATGCTACTGGATCCTTCCTCGGCGGCATCATAAAACACCTTCTCCAAATGGAGGAAAGAAATGTGCCTGCTATATATCAGCCAAAGTTTATGCCACCCCAGATGCAAACTTCACACTAACTTGCTCACTCTGGGGAAGGTTCATGGCTTGGCTTTGCTGGGGGGTTGCCTTGTGTGTGTATGTTTTTTTAAAGCAATAATAGTCTTTGTCGGATGGCTGCCATGTCAGCATTTATCTTGAAAGTCGTGGATATGAGTTCTGACTGGAGTCACCTCTCTGACAAGTGTTATTGTGACCATGTTTTATACCCCTGCTCAGAACGGTTTCTGATGGGAATGCTCTGTCTACCTCGCTGCTCCGCACTAAATTATGGATGGCACTGTGACAGGGCAAACCGCAGGCGCATGTAGAGAGCCGCTCCTCCGTGATGTCAGCGCCGCCGCCCTCCTGTGCCGGGACTCGGAGCGGGAAGTGGAGATAGGCAAAACATGTGTGCTTAAAAACAATGTCCTGTCAGTTATTAAACAAGTGATATTTCATTTAATCAGCTCAGGGGATTATTTTAAATGAAAAGGCAGAGGAGACGATTTTATTAACACGTTCCTGCCCTAGAGGACGGCGGCAATAATTCTTTACCTGCCGAAATTAAAAAGTTATAATTCAGCCTGTCTACAGGAAGGAGTTCTGGGTGGTTGGATTTTATTAGTTCTTTGATTTTTTTTTTCTTAGCTCCTCACAAATGGAGGTGAAGCCCGAAAGGCTCTCCCACAGCCATGAGAGTGTCTACACTACTTAATAAATCAAATTCTCTGGCTTGTGTTTGCATTGGGATGGATAAAGGCAGTGTTCTGCACAGTGCTATTGTTGAGTCCAGCTCACCAACCCTCTTGCACGTGTGGACTTCACTGCCGTTCATCCCGTTGCTCATTGAAAAAGATGTGGACGGCTTAACGACTGCACCAATGTATCTCTTCCTGCTGCTAAATCGCCAATTATATGCAAAGCGCTAACGTGTATGGAGAACAATAAATGAACACGGGCACATGGATGGATCACACAGATCATGGGACCGGCTCACACCCGAGCAAAGACTACACGGGTGTCTGTGAAATCAAGTCTGGATTGGCGGATCTGGCTGGAGGCTCCTCTATCCCTCTGTCATCAGGCGAGGAAGCAGAGCCCCTAGACCACCTTTACAAACATGGCAATGCACAACCATACGGCATGGGAGCTGATTGTCTAAGCTCAGAAACAGCCCTGGGAGGCCAAGGGCACCTTTGATGTCTTCCTTCTCTAAATGAGAGAACTGCGGAGGGAGAAATCGATACTTTGTACCTGATCATTGATCTCATGGCTTGAACCTGAACTTCCAGGCTTTCATTGTCAAAGCTCCCCTTGTCTGCTTTCCCAAGTCAAGTGAACACACTATGGGCAAGCTGCATATGGGCTTAAGTTCTTGTTCTTAGGGTTGGTGCAAGTTCTCAAAGTGGCCTGTGACTCCCGGAGGGGAGGGAGTAAGTATTCCTTGGACAGAGTCCTTCATCAAATGTCAAGTCATTTGTTTTGATTTCCCCTGGGGACCAGGGCCTCACTGCAAGAATTCCAGTGCAGGTGGTGTTTAGAGGCCACCCAGCCCTTAGCCACTTGCTGATTTCTACAAGGAGAGAGCTGTGGACAGCCCCTTAAAGGCTCACCCCTCCACCCTCTTGCTGTCCCATCCACTCATCCACTTCACAGACACTGAGCGCCTAGAGAGTTCCAGCTGAGTTATCCCCTACCGGTGCGTTCAATCCGTGTGCTTAAGCCAAAGTCTGACTATAAAGACCTCCACTGAGTGCTTTAAAGGGTGGGAAGATGGAAGAGAAGTGGAGCTTGCCCCCAGAGGATCATTCTTCCTCATAAGAGAAGCACATATGTGGATGGATATAGGGAAGAGACTGTATTAAAATGGTACAGAAGGAAGGAAATATCAGACCCATTAGCCGTCCAGAGGAGACTCAGAACGAACACAGAAGTTTCTGGAAAAGTGCTTTGAAAGGCAGAGAGCCCATCCTCCCGTATCGGTTTCATAGTCATTCAAATTCTTCTCAGATATGCACAATAGTGTTGGTCATCCATACTGCTGCCACCCAGTCTCAAACTTATCCTCGTTCCTTGGACAGAGTTATCTTGGCCGTATGAGGAGGGAATTCAGCCAAAAGTACAATTGGTGGGAGAGCGTTTTTCTGTCGCGTTTGGAACACACTCCTGTCATTTGCACTCATTTTCAGAGCCGGGGATGGATCTGTCCAGTTGGAAAGAGCTCAAAACCAATTTCGGTGCAGATGCAAATAATCCTAACAAATTATTCTATAAATACACCACAAATAGCAATACTTTGTGAGGTTAATGGCTCTTACTTATCAAATAAGGAAGCTGAAAAACACAAGTTGGATCATGTGAGAAGAGCAGATTGATTCTGAAGCCGGAGGTCGGCTTCGTCCCCCTGGCCAGCACATCCATCCTACATAGAACCGCAGAGGAAACTAATTGTCAGTGGGTTAGCTTGGGATCTATAGAAAATTCTGCATTTTTAGAAGCAACTATTCTAGACTGTGTGTGTGTGCGCGCACACACACATAAATGTGTATGTATGGTATGTTGTGTGTGTTTGTACATGTATGTATTTGTGTTTGTGTATGTGTGTGTGTGCTTGTATGTGTTTTTGCATGTGTGTCTATCTGTGTAAGGAGGCAGAAATGCAATGCTAACCCTCACTCACGGCACAGAAGGAGATTTGGTTCTCTCTCTACAGGGCCCATTCCTGCTGTAACCTCTCTTGCAAATCAGGACTGAGGGCGCCAGAGTGGGGCTTGAAGCAGCTCACCTTTTTCAAATTTTGGCAATAGGTTGCTGATTCTAGGCACAAAGTATCAACACTGCAAATTCTACACATCATACAGTATATGATCTTATTTTTTATCTCTTTCTGGCTGAATTAGGATTTTCAGTTTAATACAATGGAAAATGAAATATGAACTCCATCCCGAGTCTACTTATTTTCTTCGAAAATTGCATTAGATATAGAAGGGAAGGAAATAGGATTGGGGTAGAATTGCTGTAATATTTAACATCAAAAATTTCAAAAGTTACAGTCAAGAGTCAAGTTTCAGTCAACAGTATCATCACATTCAAAAAATTCACATGGTCTTAATTATTCTAGGATAAGAGTCTCCTTTTCTAGGCTAAGAAATGATGATGGCTAAAAATGCACAACTTGTACAAGTAACTGATGGCCATACATAATAGTAAAGTCTAACAGCAACTGCAGAATGGCGAGATGTGCCCAGCACTGTGCCCAGTGCCCAACAGTTCATGACTCTGAGCACATCCTTTGAGATAGGAGCCACTGTTAACCCCAAGTACACGTGACTAAGAAACCGCAGAAATGCTCATTTGTCTCACGATCACACAGCAGTGAGCAACAGGGCCAAGATCTGAATCCGGCAGCCCGAAGCCTGTGCCAGCCTCTCCCGCTCCGTACAAGCTCGGGGACCTCCCTTTGAATCCTGTCTCAGAGCTGGTAACACTGGACGAGCTATTTGCTGGTGGGGTCTCAATTGCTTTGTCGACACAATCGAGGTGCTAATACCCACTTCAAAGGATTATGCGAGGATGAAAGAAACCTCTGGGGAAAGCACCAAGTGGAATCCCATTTTATGATCTGGGAAATTATCAGGAGAAAATGAGGAAGGCCTGCGACAGCAAACTCAAGTGACAGAGTAGGCGTCTAACAGGTCCTAAGCCTGTGCAGGCATAGGACACATAATGTGTATACATATATGATTTTTGTCTCCCCAGATAATGTCAATGGTTGACTTGAATGGTCTTATAACTCTTAGTGGAATTTTATTTAAATGCAATTATAGGGTCTTGGGTGTAGCTCAGTGATAGAATACTTGCTTAACATGTATAAGGACCTGGGTTTGATCCCTAAGAATCAGACAGATACACACACACACACACACACACACACGAGTGACACGCACATTATAATTAATTGTTTAGGCATGGACTTAAAAACTTACAATGGAATGAAACTGGCCAATGGCCTAGCTGTGGTTGTAGTTGAAGACATAGTTTTCCTTCCTCCCCTCCCTACATTGACAATGGATTGGATAAAAAGAAATTTTCAAATATAAAAATGAGAAGGAGTTCATGCATAAAGCATGATGCCCTGAAGCATATTAGATCTGTTTATCTCTTTGTTTAAAATGAATGCTACCTGGTACAGTTTACATAACATGGCAGGGATCGGCTTGATAAGTGTTTGCATCACCTGGGGAACACGCCGGCTCATTTCCTCAACACCTTTCCACATGACTAGCTTGCCAGCAAGTATAATGGCAAACAAAGTTTTAATAGGTCAAGAGCAGAGTAACTGCACGCATTAACAGAGGGGAGGCGGGGGAGAGGGGGCTTGACGTTCACCAAGGCTAATAACTGACACTTTGGGCATGCGGCTTTCAGTGCTGCTTACTGGGGGAAGTCTAGAAAGGAGAGGCTTCCTCAAGAGCCTGACATCACTTCTAAGCTGTGTGTAGCAAGAGAAGAGAACGGTGTCATGGCAAATCCACACTTGAAGACGTGGGAGCCCTTGAAAGCGGGTAGCTCACAAGCTTTCCCTCCTATCACCTGCCTGCTCCAGCAACTCACAATTAACCTGCTATTAAGCGTAAGGATTCACTGGCTCTTTCTGCTTTCTTAAAGGCTGTCTGTGCTGGCTGAGGCCCTCATTACTAGCTTGTTGTCTAAGTGAAACCACTGCATGGTGACTGTGGCTGCCATGGCACGTCTGTTTTGCTGGGAGCTGTGACAAGACACACACACACACAGACACACATACACGATCTATTTTAGAACCTTTTGTGCAAACCAGGGAGGGAGAGAAGAATCTTCGGAGCATCTTCCTGCCTGCCTCTCTCTTTTCTCTCTTGTGTTACTATTTATGCCGTTAGTAACATCTACCTACTCCATAGCCTCCCTTTCCTCCCCCAGCAGCACACGTGGGAATAAGTTTGGGGAAAGTTTCAAGGGTGCTGAAATGAACAGCCTGGCTGCTAACCCTGGCTTTGGAAAGCCAGAAGTGGCAGAGGAGGAAGCTCAATGTTGTGTCTACCCTTCCCACATTACCAGGAGGGAGAGGAAATCCGTGGCCGGATTTAAGCAGACGCCTGGACAGACTTCCCTTTGTTGAAAATCTGTGTCTTTTGTGGGCATGCTATCATTGGAACCTCTTTAATAAGATGGGGTGGAGAGAGGCTGTGTGGAAGAGGAATTGGGAATCCGTGCGAGTGCCCCTCAGCCCCTACCCACTGTAGCAGATGGGAAACTCTGTCAATATGTATCCAGGCTCCTGCGGGACGCAGAGCAGTAACTGAATCGCAGGTAAATAGATAGATTAGATATGGCAGTGGCGGGAAATCCACGGGACCGGTTTTCCAGGGCTTGCCTTCTATTTTCATAAGGAAACTAAGTCCAAATAATCTGACAAGGGCGGAAATCAGATCATCCGTCAAGTTCCTCTACCTTTCATTTATCACCCAGTTTAATACCGTAATGAAAAACAGCAAATGAAAAATGAACTGAATGACCAGTGAAAAATGCATTCTCCGAGGATACAGTGATGTGTTATTAGCCTAAATCCTCCACCCAGGTCCAAGCATCCCTGCTAGGGGAGGCCCTGTGGCCACACAATCCTTTTCATTCAAGTATAACAAATCCCGGAATGACATTAACCCTGCTGTTGGGAGAGCCCTCCCTACACAAACCACCCCCTCCCCTGCCTCTCCCAGGTTTCTTTAGTTCCCCTTACATCACAGTGAGAGCCCCAGGGTTTGTTATGTGGAGGCAGAGGCCTGGTGATGAGGCCCAGGACCCGGAGTCATGGGTGAAATGCAGGGGCAGAGGGGTGGGGGGTCTCCTCCGTGACTGGGTGTTCATAATGACCTGCAAGGTCCAGTGAACCCCATATTCCCACTCTCAGAAGTGGGAACCCACAATCATTCATTTGTTCAGCAAAGTCAGGGTCTGGACTCATGAGGAACACCATGAATCTCGCTGGTCCCCATAGTCCAAGATGTAAATATCCCCTAAAGTAGACAGGGGTGCCTCTATGAGTAAGAAAAAATGAAATAAAAATAAAAAGGAACTCAGTGGGTGGTTTTACATACAAAAATATAAATAACATTGGTGAATATTCAGAGTGCCTCCCATGGACCAAACATTTTCAAAGGACTGTATTGACTTGTTCAACCCCCTAGCGTTTTAAAGAGTGGATGCTGCTATTTATACCGTTTCCGTGATGGACCAATGGGTCATAAGAGCCAAGAACTGAACCCAGAGTTCCACACTCAGCAGCTGGTGAAGCTAAGAACCAAGGGCAAGCTGCTGCCCTTGAAGAGCCCTCCTGGCCGCTACCTCTTATGTCTCCTAAACCTAAGACAGAATAAGACCTTGCTTAGCACAGAAAGAATATGATGTCAGCCTCTTATTTATTGTTTGGAAAAGGGGGGGGGGAAGCTGTATTTAAAAAAATAGTTTTAGGAACAGCAGTAAGATAGCTGCAATTAAATAATCTCACCAACTAAAATAAAATGTGATTTATCCTCAATCCTCCTGTCCAGACAGTTGTGCTTAGGGAAGAGATAACATTTATTTCACACAACGGTGCCGTCTAGCAGATTGTGGCCACTCAAATCTTTCTCCTGCTACTAAGCCAGGATGATTAATAAGGCAGAATATATTTATTTCTAAGGAGCAGAGGCGTTGATTTTGATTTAGACAGTATGTGCCGTTGAGCCGCAAAACAAAATTGACCTCCACATAATTAGGTTGGACACCGGTGGAGTGAAGACTCGAACACAAATGGCTCTATTTTGACAAGCAGAATTCAAGAGTGGCTGCTTTCCCTCTTTCTTTCTTCTTTTTCTCCCCCCTTTAAAGGGGAGTGATGATTATTTAATATTTGTTGAGTGCCAACAGAGTCCTCAGCGCTGTGCAGGACCCGGGAACTGGCTGTTGGAAAGTGCCTGAAGGGAAACGCCAGCAAATTAAAACCCACAGAATCAGCATGAAGGCGGCTGAGGAATGCCTGATGAGAGGACCAGGGTCCCGGCCTAGCCCAGAACAACAGACAGGGGAGTGGGAAGCAAGGAAATAAAAAGCTTCGTGGTTCAAAGAACAGGGTCCGGGTCCCAGTTCGTGGTGGAGTAGGCTTTGTGGTGGGGAATCCCCATGCAGGAGCGAGTAATAGAGGTGGCGAGGTGGAGGGCAGGAGAGGAAGATCCAGTCAAAAAACAAAGACAGCAAGGCCCACACCAGTCTTTCCTCTGTCCTTCCGGAGAAGGCCTAGAGGAACACCAGCCGGGTCAGGAGTCAGAGGTCAGGAGCCCTGCAGGGGATCCCTGCAGCACCTGGTCGTTTTGCCTGTGTGTGATACTTGGAGAATCATGGGTCAATATCTAAGTCAGGGTGGTTCGAAATCACACAGGGTAGAGGCTGTGGCCTGAAGGCAGAGTCCTCGAAGAAAGCGATAGGAGAAATGACATCTCATCCTCAACAAGGGCAGGTGGCCCTTGTGGGGCAGGTCCTAGGGTAGGAAAACGCAGCAGTAGCTGACCCCCAGTGGCCAAAAATAACCTGTAGTCCCAGCATCCACAGGAAACACCCAGCCTTGCGACAGAGCCCAGGGCTGCCCTCTCCCTGAGAAAGGTGACATTCTGGAAAGAACTCTATAGCCATGTGGCCGGGTCACAGAAAACGGGGAGGACTTGGGAGCTCTAGAGTCCTTTGAACAGAGGCCCCAAAATCATGGCTAAAAAGAAGAGCTAGTAGGTGTGGTGCATTTTGACTTTCAAAGGACTTTAAGTAGGAGAGAGAGGGAAAAATAATAATCCTTGCAAGAGGCTATTATGCAAAATTGGTAACCATAGGGCAAGTGTTAAAATTCTGTTACATCTTAAAAAGTAGTTAAGAGATGGGAAGAAGTGAGGAGGAATAAAAGGCCATTTCTTTCTGTAGAAAGAGGTTAATTGTGAGGAGCCCAGGGGAGAACACAGATCCCCGCTTTATTCAGAGTCTTAATAACGACCTGGAAGAGGAAGATGAAAAGCAAGATGGTGAAGCTTGTTGATGAAAAGGAATTATTTAAGGCTATTTGAGTCACGGAAGGGTCTGCAAGCATCTAGAAAACAGATACCTGGTAAGGAAGAAAAAAATATATAAAATAAGGCACATTAAAAATAACCCAGCAAGTTAAGATTCAGCCAGACGGAGAGGACAACCTACCCAAAAAGAAATGTCACTGCAGACTGATGTTGCCTGGGGACAGTCCTTTTGGTGGGGTTAGCTGAGACTAGGGATCCATCATCGTGGAGACAAACGTACATGGCCTCTGCCACTATGAGACAGGAGCACCGTGGTGTCCCATTTGCTCTTGTGACGACATAAGGGCTATGCAGTTGGCCTCATTTGTAGACCTGCTAAGAGCTCAGATGCATTACTGATGGAATTGGATTGGAACTTCCAAGTGAGAGAGGGCGGCCCTCGGCGCTGGTGGATTGAATTTGCGGACACCTGTCCAGAGTGCTTACACCTCTATCCCGTTCTTTTGTCTCCCTTTGACATCTGACTGGAGGTCTTTGCTCATCACAAAAGAGAGCTGCTTTGTTTCTACAGAGGCGTCATAGCAAACCCCAAGTGTGCAAGTCAGCCATTGTCCCCTGGAGAAAGGTGGGTGCTCATGACTAGAAAGTTAATCAGCTCCCCAGAAGATACCTCCTAGCCAGCTCCAATGTAAGGGAAACACTGTCCCAACACAAAGCCTGATGAATAGTATCACAGGATGCCAGGAGAGGCAGAAGCGAAGTCATCCTCTGCTCCTTCCCGCCCCCACTTCGCCATCCCTGGTCCTCTGGAGAACATAACCCACCCTCTGAATAAATAACGCAGAAGGACAAGGATGTAGGTTGACTGGGTGGCAGGATTGGATGATGCAACCAGCAGCTAGGTAAGACGGTGGTGGCCATGAGTAACTTCGGCTACCATTTCTTTCTAGTCTAGGAAGTACTTTGTGTGCGTGTTTTCTTTCTCACAACGCGGCTCTAGTGGGAGCCACTGATTCATCTGTAACCAGACAAATTCATTCCACAGACAGTTCTCCAAACAGGAAGAATTAGTTGTAGCCAGCAGGGATATACAAGTCAAAACTATATTGAGGTTCCATTTTTCCCAAATAGGAATGGCTCTTACAGAAACAAAAACCAAGAAAACAAAGCAAAAACCTACAAGAAACAAGGGCTGGGGAGCTGGCTCTGCACCTAAGAGCTCCTACTGCCCTTACAGAGGACACAAGATCGGTTCCCAGCACCCATGTCAGGTGGCACACAACTGCATGTACCTCCAGCTCTGGGGGATCAATACCCTCTTCTGATCCCCACAGACACACACACAACACATACACAAACTGAAAATAAATCTTAAAAAAAAAGGCAAGAAAGAAAGAAAGAAAGTACATGCTGGCGATGCTGGTAAGGGTGGGAGGAGGAAAAGAGGGGCCTTAAATGCCCTTGGTGGGGATATAAATCACTTCAACCATGGTGAAAGATTCTTAGAAACTACAACTAGAATATCGTACCATGAACCATCATTTTAGAGAGAAGAAAACTGAGGCCCTAACAGGCTCCCCACTAGCCCGTGCGCAGCAGGGTTGGAGCTCCAACTCAACATTCTGACTACAAACAATGCTCTTCTTCCACGTAACTAAATAAAAGGACGAAGAAAACCCACCCTGCCCTTGCAAGCATGCGGGACAGTGTAAGCAATACGGCCTGTCGTTTCTGCGGATCTGAGTTTGCTCCCTCTCTCCCGTGCCCCACGTATAGCTGTCACCCCAGGCTGGAGCATTTGGGACAAGTAGCACTGCAGGCTGTACCACCCACACACGTGTCAGCAAGAGCAACCCACTAGAGAGATGTGTTTACACATTCCACATTACCTTTAGGAAGTCGGTAGAGATTTTGATTTCTGTTTGCACTCATCATATGTTAGTGATTTTCATGATACATTAGCAAATTTAATCTCTGCTAATGAGATAGGAAGATATTAACACAATGAGATTTGATTTAACAACTTTCAGACTTGGGGTGGCAAAGGCAGAATTTGCAAGTGAGCGCCAATTCCAATCTCTAATTGAAAAATAAATCTGAATACAGAGACGTCTGTAGCTCCCGTATTTCAGATCTATAATTGAGCCGAGGTGGAAGGCAGGTGGTTTGTAACTAAGAACTCTGAGAATGAGGACATGTAACCTGAGGAAGCTTAAATTGTTGGGTTTAAGATCATAAGTTGTCCCGAGTTAAGGGACCTTACAGCTTCCTATTTCCAAAATTTCCAGAACCTCAAGAGGGCGTGGGTGTTGAAATAATGAGAGTAACTGTCAAATCTCCATTATCCAGCCAAGGTGGAATTCTCTCTCTCTGGTGCTCTGCCCCTAACCTCTCTCTGCCATGTAGGAAGCCAACAAGGAGACACAGTGAAGCCACACACACACACACACACACACACACACACACACACACACACACACACGGAAAGCAAAATAAGGATATTCCATAAGCAGAACTGGCCCTAGATACACACTCCTCCTCATTGAGTTTTCCTGGGAAACTCAGGATGAGGCTAATTCCTGAACTACTCTTTATTTACTCCTGGGTTCTAGAACACACACACACACACACACACACACACACACAGACCGGAGAGGCAACAACTCAGCAGTTAAGAGCACTGTCTGCTCTTCCAGGGAACCAGAGTTTGATTCCAAGCACCCATATGGTGGCTCACAACTGTCTGTATAAGAATCACAAAGTATATGCTTTCTGATTCTTATACCTGCACATTAAACATTTACCAAGATTAAATTAATGCGATTTTCCTAAGACTGTTTTCATCGACAGAATATCAGCTGATGGGAGAAGCTGTTTGAGACACTGGGTGTCTATAGCAACACCTCCCTTCTGGGAGCTGGCTAGAGGCAGCTAGCTGGATAGAGCTAGAGGCAGACAGCAGTGGCGTTGGTCCCAGAGGTCCCAGAGGTCCCAGGCCCCTGGATCCCATTGGCTGGAGTTGGGAACCTTTTTAGAAGTGACCAGACAAATGCTCTGGAGACACTAACGTGGAGGAGCTCCCCACATGATGGCAGAACACCCTTTCCTATATGCCCTTCTATGGGCTCAGCCCATGACTACAACTTCAAAGAATCTTTTGATGGGGAAAAAAAAAATGTTTTAATTCTCCCATTTTATGACAGTGCTTCGGGACACTGAGAGCTGATTGGCTGTAAGGCAGGACCTGGAAACTGTCTCAGAGGAGAGGAAACCCTGGTTTGCTCCTGCCACCTGCCCTCCACACTTATTCCCAACTGGCGATGTGGACAGGCAAGCGATGGGTTAAGGGAAAGGATGGTGAGAACACAACAAATGCCATCAAGTCCCCACCAGGGCCCCTCACCCGGGGCCTGTGACCGGAGGAAGGAATATTCCCATGGTCAGGTGCCTGCTCACCCCAAAGCCGCAATAAAGAATGCAGACCTCCCAGCTCTGGACAGCAGCTTAGGGGAGCTGAAGGGCCAAGAGGAGGAAGTCTGGCTTCCACCCCGTTGGGCAGAGACTCAGCTAAAGAAAATGCCAGGACACTGCGCTGACCCACTTCGAGCCCTTCCTCTCCATTTATTCCCGAGCAGAAGAGATACAAAAGCATCACTATGGCGTGGGGGAAAGCTGGAGAAGCATTCTGGAAATTGACATGCAAATAAGCGCTCCAAGTGCTCCGCTTTGTTCTGAAAATTCCCATCATTGGGAGAGGTAGAAACACCAATCAGAAAAGGGGCCGAGCTGGGCAGGACCTGGTAGGTTAATAGCCAGGGTGTCCTCCTTTGAGAGACTGTTTCTATACCCCATCCCAGCCTGAGCTGGCACAGGTAGAACCAGAGGAAACATGCAGGAAGGACAACAGGCCTGAATGGGGCTCGTCTGGGTCCAGGGACTGTCCCCATGCGTCCGAGTGGCCTAGTCTCTGCATCATCCTTGCTGCCCACCAAAGGAATAAGCAGTCGAGCCAGGGCTCGTAAAGAAAAGCCAGATATTTCACAAGGACAAAAGCAACTGTCTCTGTGGAGCTGGCTCTTGCATTCTGAGCAGCTTTCTAAGCCTCCTAGACAAAGGCTAGAGACACAGTCGTACCCACGCACTACTTTTCCATCATCGATGCCTTGCGGACTCGATGCCAGACTCCCACCTGCAGGTTCTCCGAACCCACAGCACACTGTCCTCAGTGCTAAGTGGAGTCACCATCATTAAAGGCTGGAGGCTGCTTCATGGCCTGCGGTGGGCTGCAGGGTGTCCCTTTGGTGGATCTGTGTCATATAGAAGACCCTGAAGAAAAGCAGTTCCCCACCCCCGCTGTAGGCAGTGGACAGCGGGACACACTGACACGTGGGATTTGTTAGTGAGAGGCTCTGAAAGCTGAGCTTCTGGTTAGAGGAAAATAGTGTGTTCATTCTGGTTATATTGCCATCTTGCTTTTCTGTATACTGGGGTCGCCAGGCCATTGGCCTACCACAGTCTTTTCCCCTTCCAGAGCCAACCCTGCCCCTTCCTCCATGGGTGTGTCTGTGCTCAGGAAAACTGAGCTGCAGAATCCAAGCATGAGTCTAGCTCGTGTTTTATCAACTATCTGCCGAGGAGGCTTAGTCAAAGTGTAACTGGCTCCCAGAGAACCGACACCCCCAAAGCTAGTCATTCGTTCTGTAGTCGTGGAAGTCTGGTACTGTCGTCCGCCCTTCTGTTTCCTGGTGCCCATGAATCTCATGATCTGCTTGGCCTACCCTTGGACTCTGAGCATCAGCCATATCCAGATACAATGAGAGGATCTTGGCTTTTTATCCTTTCAGGTCTCTTGAGTGAAGGCAAACCTTCTCACGATTGAGCTATGTCACTACCAATGTGGTCACCCTGAGAGGCCCTTCTCTCATATCCCACTCTGAATCTTTTAGCATGTGCTTCTTATCAGCTGTTCCTTCAAAATATATCCCGAGTCTGGGCACATCTAACGCTGGGTCATGACAGCTTCTCCTTAGTTGTGCTTGGAGTAAAGTTTTATGTTGTCCAGGATAGCATGTGATCCCCCGCCACTCAGCCTGGCCTCCCACCCCTGCCTTGTCTCTGTTACTCTCCCATATACACACTTGCTGAAGACAGGCTCACATCCTGGTTAGCCCTTCAACACATCATACCCCTGCCTCTGGATGTCTCAACAGCCTGCTCCTCCTCCATGCTGGAACTACTCCACCAGATATCAGATATTCAGAGTGCCCTGGCATGCTTCAAAGCTGTAAACAGACATCACCTTCCCTGGCCTTTCTAGCAACTAGGCGTTTCATACCCATTTCAAACATCTGTGTAGTGTGGTTATCTCTACCGGCCTCTGGTGTGTGTGTGTATGTGTGTGTGTGTTTATCCTCCTAATAGAATACAGACTCTTAAGGAAGATTTTGTTCTCCTCCACTCCTGCCTTCTCAATATAACTTTAAACCTATGACAGTGACTAACACCAAGAGAAACTCACACAGGACTTGCTGAATTTATTTTCACGCATAAATTGTGAAACCAGCTGTGTGCCTAGTCTAGCTTGGCTTTGGCCAACCATGCTTTATCCCAACATTAGGATGGCTTTGACCATTTTAGGGGAAATCCTTGCTTCCCTGAACAATAGAACTGGAAGAGGAAGCTTGGTAGGGAGACAAATATTGGTGTTGGGCTGGAGGTGGGGGTAGAGAGGCTTTTGTTTAAAACAAAAGGAATAAAGTGTTTGAGGGACAAGCAGTCAACAATGCCAATGACATATCTATTTCTGTTTTTAAGAACAAGAGAGGTAATTGTAATTGTAAACTTATCCTGAGTCGTGATCAATAATTTCGCTGATTCCATTTCTCCTGTGTAGCAAGCTGCGTGGTGTCACACCTGATGGAGATGTATAATCAACTCCTGAGATAGCTAAGGCCTGACCTATGCTATGACACAACGATTATCAGCTGTCTGCATATACGTGAAGCTATGGGCAGTGCCCACCTGGCAGTTCAGGGTTGGCAGCCCATGCCTACTTAAGGGCTGAGAGAGGTTTGCAAGGAAAAAAAAAGAGAGAGAGGGTAGAGAGAGAGGGAAAGAGAGAAGGAGAAGGAGAAAGATTATTGTAAATAAAGTCCTGAAAACTGCTGCAAGAAGAGCTCCAGGTGTTGCGTTTTTCCTTGCAGGTGGAGGGTGGACGCGACACTCCTGTCCAACAGCGTCACTGATTTGGGGGACGAGGTTAACTTTTGTGCCTTTGTAAGAGTCTGTGGCTGGCAGCCCCTGTTTTCTAAGGCTTTACAGGAGGCTGAGATGTCTTAAATGAGCTAGCCCCAGCTCAGTGAAATCACATGAAGTCTCGGGAACATGGCACAGCGTGCTTCTGAAGGACAAAGTGGTGCCGAGAAAGCCCAGGGTCGCCATCGTCCATAGACAGGAGCTGGCTGCTCTTGAGCCAATTCTAAAAGTCACTCATTGGTGCCTGGGAACAGCGGCCATCCTTTCTCCTTTCCCTTCCTATTGGGAAGCTTTGATTTAAGATAATGTCTGAACAGAACAGCTTCGTGCGGTGGTGTCATTTGACCCAGATTGTATGTTTTTATGGCCTGAGCCAATTAGTTAAAGTGACTTTGACTATAATAGGGACCTGTGACATTCCTCAATATTATTGCATTAGTCACTCTGGAACAGTTTCCGGCTTGCGTCTGTCGCCTGGCTCTGTGCCTTCCTTATGCTGATCGTTATATGACTTGTGGCTGTCCTATGAAACAATAACCCTCGAGTCCTTGAGAGGAAAGCCTCTGTGATTTTATTTCGGTGAGCCCTTGCCCGATGAGTTCATGTGCCGGATGAATGTGTGAATCACCTTTATTGTTCCCACTGATGACAAAATTTTGATTGTTTGTATCTTTCAAATCTGTATAAGGCATACGAAGGGTGGGGTTGGCAGCCCCTACTCTGACCTGGGGAATGAGCTAACTGTGGGTAAGTCACTTCCCTCCCTGTAACATGAATAATAAAAACCCAGAGATAGATATTGGGGTTCATTCAATCCAAATACTAAAAAAGCAAAGCAGCCAAGCCACTAGAGAAGTCTTATCTCTACCAAGGCCGGGTAACCACAAACCAAGCAGACTAAGCAGACTGAGCCTCTTTCCTCTCATTTTATATTCCCTTTATTGGTGGGATTAAAGCCGGGCAACTCCCTAGCACTGGGACTAAAGGTGTGAGGCGCCATCACCTGGATCTGTTTCTGCACTGATCTTGTGTAGCCCAGAGTGGCCCTGAACTCAAAGAAAAACATCTGCCTCCATCTCCCAAATCCGGGGATTAAGGGTATGTGTCACCATCACCTGACCTCTAGTGGCTTAGCTTTGCCTCTGGTCTTCAGGAAAGATTTATTTATTAATACAAATACCACACCACTACACCTCCCATGCGCTCCTTTTTCTTCTTCTCTCTCTATGGGACTCCTCTAACTCACCAAGCTTGGTAATCTGTGCTGCAATGGCTGTGTGGGGGTCATGACGGGCACTTGTCCTGGGCAGTCAGCCCATCCTCTGTCCTAAAACTGAACTGTGCTGGGCTGGATCTCATTAAATGAATATAAACAGAAGCACTGGCCATATGCAGCTTGAAGGCAGGGCAATGTCTCATGGATCTCTAGAACCCATCACTGGCCAGATACTGGCTGAGAAGACAGTGGCTACGTAATCTGTTTCTGAACCCGGGGTGCAGCAGGGTATAAGGACCTCATTTGTATTTGTTTAGTTAAAAAAATGACTAGCAACCCTCCAGCCTCTACTTCCCCATCGCCTTGATGGAAGCCATAGCTGCCCTTTCCTGGGGCTTTCTCTTTGATCTTATTTTTGCATTTGATCTCCTGCACACATATCTGATATCTTGCTACATCTCATTTGTCCAGGATCCAGTCCTTGTTGGGGCAAAATACATCTGACTTGGGGGCTAGCGTTTGGGCCAATTCAAGCTACAGGCCATCAGCATCAAATATATCTGTGCTGTGGTCCAGCTGTGGCCACCATGCCTCAGAACCTTTCATCACCTTAAACTGAAATGCTAGTACCCAGTGAACAGCTTCCTGCTTTCCTCCCCACTGAGTCTCCAATAGGAACTTGCAGTCAAGATCCCTCCTGTGTTTGGAGATTTTCCGCTGTTCCTTCTGCTGAGTCCAGTTCCTTCGGCTTTCCTATTCTTTGCTGTCCTTCCTGATAGCTGTTCTCCCCAGCAGGGCACCATCGGCTGTCACTTCAGAATAGGAATAACTCCTTTATGTTTTCTTATATCCATATGTAATCCAGATATTTTTAATTCCTTCTTTTAACCAAAACCCTGTTGTATTTACACATTACTACTAACTATGTAAGGAAAGCAATACGTACCTTCAGAGATTTTTTTTAATTGGGTTTCTGGGGAGGATGAGCTAACAACTGATAGTGCTTGGGGTGTCACATGGAGAAAGAGGGGACGCAGATGGAGATTGGCCAGAGAAGAAAACCATGGTGAGATTTATAGAGATGTAGGGACTGGTCAGTAACATACACAGTCCTTGGCCGTTTTCACCTGATCATGACAGGAGACAGAGAGAGAGAGAGAGAGAGAGAGAGAGAGAGAGAGAGAGAGAGAGAGAGAGAGAGAGAGAGAGAGAGAGAGAGAGAGAGAGAGAGAGAGAGAGAGAAATCATTAAGCAGAGAAAGTCACTTTCTTGCTACCAAAAAAAAACAGTAAGGAATCCTAGCCTCTAGCCACACCGAGGGCAGGCGCTGGTGTTCAGTGAAGGCTTCTGTGTGAAATCTGAACTGTTCAGAGGAGGCCACACTGTTTCAGAGAGGTTTCTGTAAGGGCCAGCCCTAAAATCACAAGCATGAGTAGACAGAGTTACCGTCATAGAATAATACATATGTCACTAAATCTAGACAATCAACTAAAATCACTCTAAGTCCACTCCGTCTTCCTGCCAGAAGCCTTGCATGTCCCTTTCCATCTCCATGAAGTAGGCCTCGGGAATACGGCATGGCAGAGATACAGAAAGTTAAAGGTTTCTAAGTAAATTAAAATGAATAAATTAGATTCGGGTTTGAAGGCACGGTACCCAAGCAATAGCAGGGTTTTAGAGTGTGTGGCCATAGACAATGGATCCTCTTTAAAATGGGGAAAATAAAAGTGCTTATCTCAAAGGGTGTTGTGACAACTAAATTAAATGTCTATGTAAATCACCTGGCATTAATCCTAATCTGCACCTCAAAGCTGGTGTTCACACAATCACAGGGCTATTGAGAAAATTCGAGCCAATCACCCACTGTTTGGGTTTTTAAATTATAGCAGTTGCCAATTTGGGGCATACCTGCCTTTGTGGCGATTGTATGGTTTTTTTGAGGTAAGTGTCCAAATATGTGTTAATTCCTGTGTTTTCGGTTGTCCGGGCCTAAGGAAGTTGACTGGTTTTTAGCATATACAGTCAGAACCAGCAGCCAGCTTGTCAACACAAACATACGATGTGGCTGTAAAAACAGCATCCCTGCTCCTTGCGTTCCTTTTCTCCCTCCCTTTCCTCGGCACCCCCAAGTTCTCCTGTGTCCTGTGATTTATTGCCCCATTGCCTGCATAATTACAGTGTATTTTTCGCGTCCCCTTAACCCTTCATGTTTCTCTTCTCAGCCTTCTCTGGTTTCCCTCCTCCTCCTCCTCTTCTTTATTCCATTAACTTCTCTGCTCTCATTTGTATTTTATCACGTTACATGTATTATTCCCCATTATCTGGCAAAGCCAGGGAGTAAAATTCTCTTACACTCTTTACCAAGTCCAGGTAGTTCTGTGTTTCTGAAATGTCTCACCCTAGAAATCTTTTCTCTAGAGTTATGATTCTGACGGCACCACCATCATGGTGTTAGTGAAGTACATATGAACTTGGAGAATAAATCCTGCCGTATCATATTGACTGGTTCATACTGTTACTCACATCTGCGCTTGATCTCATAACAGTATGTGCTTTCCAGAATTAACTTAGATTTATCAAACTTCACCCTCATGCACACTTCTGCTGAGGGGGAACCATGATGGACCTGAGATTACATGTCTACACAGACTTCCGAACTCCATGAGAGCTGCCCAACCTCCACACTGTACTGCTGCTTTCTCTGTTTCGGTACTACCCAAAAGTATGACCTTTGTTTCTCTAGGATGGGATTTGTTGCTCTGGGATTCAGCTGACTGCCCTTTGCCAGCCCCTCATCTACCCATCTTAAAAACTGATGTCAGCTTCAGAGATGTTAGCTTCACAGACTCTAACCCTAAAAACTGTCACATAGTAGGTCTTATGATGTGTCAACCTCCATGACTTACTGGTTCAGATATTGTGCTGTAATACGTACACAATAGAGTTGTCTGTGTATGTGTGCGCACATATGTGTGCACGTGTGCATGCATTTATTCATGTATTGGTGGTGCATGAATGCCAAAGGCTGATGTTGAGTGTCTTCCTCTATTGCTCTTGACCATATTTCTTGAGACAGGGTCTCTCAATGAGCCTGCACCTCACCAATTCATCTAGACTGCCTAGCCCACAAGCCCTAGGGATCCTCCTGTCTCCATCTAAAGATTATAGGCATGTACTGGGCCTTTCATGTAGGTGCCAAGTGTCAAGACTGCAAGCTTGTATGGCAAGCATTTCACCAACTGAGCTGTCTCCCCAGTCCTGACAGATATCTGGCTATCGGCTCTGCCACACATACCAAAACTGTCCTGCAGAAATGCATTATTAGCCTATTGGAAAGGAAAAGAAGGAGGGCCTGGTGGAGATTGAAATAAAATGGGAATTGAACCAATAAATCTGAGTGCCAAGTCCTTCCCTCCTGTTTAACTGGTCACCAGGGTGTATAGCATTTTCCTTTCTGATGACCTGGTCTCAAGCTAGTGTCGAGCTGGGGCCATTTCGGAAATCAATCTCCACATCATGATGGTTGCCGTGTTCTTTGACCTCTGCTCTTTGTCTCCTCGCAGTAGTGAGGCACAGTTTCCCTCAGGCTTCAGGGGGAAACCTCCCTGCAGAGTCTTCCCACTTAATCACATCGAAAATCTGGCATAATCGCCAGGTCACTCCAGAGTTAGAGCGTGTGACAATGACAAAAATAAAGGACAGTTCGTACAGAAGCCATCTCCATTAAAGGGGAAACCTCGCTGTCAAAACAAAACCCCTGCAAAACAATCTCAGTTAATAACAACAACTAACAATGATGATGAAGAGAGAAAGGCTGGTTTCTGAGTTCACTGAAAACTTCTTTTCTGTGGTTTTGAGTTTCCCAGTTTTCTCTCAGTCTTTTCTGGAGCCTCCCAGGGTGTAAAGCCTGTAATTTTAATTAGGCCTCGCCACCTTCCTGGAGCAAATCGGCTGCTCAGGTGGTATTTACTTTCTGTTCGGAAGGGGACAGGGACCTGCAATGGGCCCTGTCAAGGACAGAAGGGGTGGGCTGGAACACACAACAAGAGTAAAGTTGCTCATTAAGGGAAGGCTTGTTATCCGGGAACGTATAATTAAGGTGATAGTCCCAGCTTCCGTGACAGCCAACACTCGGCTAGTTGTTTGATTGCTGCATGGGGCAGGGGTCAGCTCCAGCTACAAGATGTAGGCACATTAGTGTGTTAGTGAACAGGTTAGGAGGTAAATTACAGCTGCCTTCCGCCAGCGCGTTCCTGCCGGTCTTCATTGTTTTGTTTTTACTGTACATCAGCAGGGCTGTGGCTTCTGAAGACACTGTGACAGGTTAGGCATTTTATCCTCTGAGTAAACAGTAATCATGGCGTGAAGAAAGGGGGCATTGGAGAGTTTTTCTATTCTTTGAGAATTCCACTCTTCTTTTTAGTTTGCTCCAAGGGCTCATTGGGGATACATATATTAAGCCCTTTAAATAGTTCATAATAAATCTTTGTCTCGGGCTGATTCTGACAGTTTTTTAAAGAGTCTTTTAAGAGAGAATCCTCAATCATTTGTTAATCCATGGGGTGATCTTCAGACTTCGGGAAAAAAAAATAACAGCCTGGGCTCTGGGGTAGTGAAAATACAATGGCGGGAAAAAAAAATATATAAATATGGAAAATCCCAAGAATATCACCTTGCTGAGATTACATATTCTTCATGTGTCTAAATGCTTGCTCTCTTCCTCAACAAGCTAAAAGAGAGAGGAAAGTAATTGTCAGAAGAGCAAGGATTTGTGTTGCTAATTTTATGTTTCTGGACTCACATGCATCTAAAACACCAGACTTCAAACTGTCTAGGAAAAAATATGCTTCTTAGACTAACATTTTTGATGGAAAGATCATTTCTTCTTTGCTCTTTCTTTTACAACCACCTCTGCCTCTCCATGTGTATGCACGCGTGCATGCACGCAAGTGTATGTGCGTATATTTGTGTGTGTGTGCATGTATGTGTACAGAGATGAGGAGAACTATTTTGTCTACTCAGGAAGCAACATTCTACTTTCAGAAGATGAACTTTTGATACCGGCTATTGGCATCAACAATAACATTGAAGCTTCATAGGGCAAGACATAGATAGCATCTAATTAGAGACCTCCCAGGTCAGCATTACCAGTGTATTTATACATACACTTCTGCTATACATAGATAGGAATTAGTTCATCAAGAACACTGGATGTTCCTTGTTTTCAAATATGACGTGTGTGTGGTTTTAACACACAAAAGAATCATGCACATTTGCCAGGTGAAAACGAGGCACTATTATTTCTCATGTAAATAATGAACATTACCAATCATTATAATACTTTTACATTATTTGTACAGTGAACTCAAAACATTTTTACAGTCTCTCTGCGGCAGAAACATGGACTTGGCCTCAAGTGTTTTACGTGTAAATAACA
The DNA here is from genome assembly GCF_014885135.2 of Alexandromys fortis. Classification (NCBI taxonomy): domain Eukaryota; kingdom Metazoa; phylum Chordata; class Mammalia; order Rodentia; family Cricetidae; genus Alexandromys; species Alexandromys fortis. The sequence continues at coordinate 7,721,039 of NW_026067913.1, read as the reverse complement.
GGTCATTTTAGGAAAACTTCCTGCATTTATTTCACTGTGCTTGTAGCTGACATGACTCACAGGGAAACCGAAGCAGGTAGGTCATTGCTTTTAGCAAAACACGCAGACCAACAGCACAGCAGGTCCATTTTCTCCGTGTCTATGATCTAAACCCATATATCATCTCCAAAATTCAGTTCTGAAAAATAGCAGAACTTTACTAATGATATGGATATGAGTTTGTTAGCAAGAAAGGAAAGACTGAAAGGGAGTAGTGGGTGAAGGACAGCCTACTGTTGCAGAAGGGTTCGTCCTCAAGGTCAAATAACTGAAGACCTGGAACAAGGGTAGCCATAAATACCCAGAGCTCCCGCAGTTGAGGAAATTAACCATGAAACAATTACGAAGAATGTAGTGGGGGCATTCAGCTCCCAGGCAACAGGGAACGTGTGGCAGTAGCTTTGAATATAGTTATTTAACATCATAATTTGTACAGTGTAGCTGCAGAAGCCTACTGATAGAATACCAAAGTGTTGATGGTAAATATGTATCTAATTTTTATATATTAAAATATATATCAGATATATAGTTATATATTTTTTAATATATACAATGTATCATTAGAAAGTTCTATTTGAAGGGATCACCCTGTCTTATAAAACAGGAAAAAAATCGTATTGTACCCCCATTTCCCTCATGACCATTAGCAATAGCTTTATCTTTTTTTTTATGGAGGAAGAGAAGACAGTTCTGTAACAGGGTTAACTGTAAGGTATGTAAATGGACTGGTTAAAAAATGACTACATTTTTCCTATCCCCACCCCTTGGGAAGATTATGCATAGCCTTGAAGAAAATACACAACGTGGAGTTCAGAAATGGAAATTCTGCCTATACATCCACTAAGAGTTAGGAACAATAGTGATGAGGCCCCAACTTCCTCACGACATAAAGAGAACAGTGTCTTGCTGAAGACTGGAAGACTTTGTTTAGGTTGGAAGATGGAACCATGGTCATAGAAACTTAATGGGATCACACAACAGGAAAATTTGTTTAATTAAAGATGTCTAAAACAGATATTCATTAATAAGAGATTAAGATAATTATTGAGTCATATCCAGCTTCTGAGTTATTACCAATAATGCCACAAAGACTCTTCCCCCAACAAATAACTCACAGTTCCTTATTGATGATAGGTTCAATATAGTATTTCTAGTTAAAAAAACATCTCAGAATTAACCATTTTGTGATGCTCTGGGACACAGCCATAGTATAACCAACAAATTCCAGTCATCTTGGAATCTTGTAGATTCCTTCTAAAGAACCAGATAAGTAAATTGGCAGAAGGTGCCATTCCAGGAGCAAATGCAAGGTCTCACTATGTAGCCTAAGCCAGTCCCAACTTGTAGCAATCCTTCAACCTTAGCCAACAAATAATCTTCATTTTCTGTTGATACCACTTGTTTTCCCAAATGATCCATCATAACCCTCTTCCTGCTTCTTCAGATTCTCAATGGCCTTTACTTGACAGAGAGTACAACATTCCCAAAGCACCCCGAGCTTTTCCTTCCAGACCCTTCTTTTTCTTTCCCACGCTCCTCCCTTTTCCTCTTTCTCCCATTTCCGAGGTCCACTTCTCTCTCTGTAATCATTAAATAGCCCTTCTTCGGCTGTAAGTTCTCTCAGCATGCACAACTCTGAGCCAGTAGAGCTTTTAGTCAGTAGGCATGCTCAGGGTCCTTCATTTTCACACCAAAACTCACCAAGGAGAGACTATTGCCGAACTCAGTCCTCCCCACTCTTTCTGTGGACGCTGCTTGCTCGAGATCTCCAGTGGGACCACCTAAGAGGCAGCTCAGTACTTTACAGTCATGTTCACCAGCTCTTCCCTTGCTTCTGACCCAGGAAATCCTCTACTGAAGACAAATACTGCATCTTAACTTTGAACAAAGACTCGAAAGTAGCACATCTAAAATCTCAGTCATATATGCATATGTATGTGTGTATATGTACATATATGTATATATCACACAAATATATGTGTTGTATATGTATATGCAAAGGCTGATTTGTATTATGTCTCCATTATTAGAGTCATTCAATAAATATTTAATATAGCTGAGAAAAGAAGTAGCAAGCTATAATAAAATATTTGATGTGTGCATAAATGTATTTAAAATACGATATTATCTTTGGGGACCTCTGCCTCCCATGTGCTGACATTAAAGGCGTGCACTGTCGCCACCACTACCTAGCCACAAGGCACACTCTTAGTCCCCAGCTTGGACAGGAAAGTGCTCCTTGGCTCCTCGGCCTGGTCCTCTGCTGCCTTACTAGGCATCTGGCTGATTGAAGCTGCTTCCAGCTCGGGCATCACTTCCAGGGCTTTAGGAGAGGCAGAGTGCAGCTGTGCATCTGTTGCCGCCTTTGTGCAAACTCCTCCTCCAGACACCTCCATTTTAAAATACAGAGCCCGAATACAGAGTCGACATCGGGGGCCCGAGATGGAGACTTGGCCAGAATGCTAAGAAGATAAACATGGTGGTTCAACTGGAGACCAGTTACCAGTTACCACTCCATGAGTAGGCACCACGGAAGATTCATGTATATAAAATAGTATATTAAAGTAAACTTACAAAAGCAAAGAGCAATCACTGCAACTATAATTTTTTCTTCTTCTTTGGGATTCTAATTTTAAAAGCATTAAAGGAGACAGCTGCTCATGCTGTGATATGCGCTAAACAGCCTGAAGGATGAAAAAAATATATTTGTAGCTCATAATAACTATTGACCTTTCTGATATACAATGTTCCCTGCGTTCGCTATTCGGTTCTATCAACAGTGAAGATTGAACATGACTTTTTAATAGAAAACATGGGGTTTCGAGCTGCCTTCACAAAGCTGATTCTGTGTTATTTTTGTATCGTACCACAAAGACTCGAGTCCAGATGCCCTTTGTCTGGAATCATGTGTCGTAAAGCAAAGGGGAACAGAGAAGAAAATGCATAAAGAAAAGGGGGAAATAAATGAATGAAACAGAAAAGGAAGAACAAGCCTCACACTGCTGAGGATCTTTTATAGGAAGAATCGGCTCGTAACCCCTTTATAATGGTGACAAAAGCCTTGCCACACTCGATTCCATGCACAATGTTTGTACTGGAGTCCACGCTGCATCCCAGAAGGGCATACTATACTTTACTTTCAGAATAGATCTCTCAACATTTAAAGGAAGTTTCCAGGAAGATTTAAAAGACTGGCTTTGCAGTATTCATATAGTATGCATGGACACAAACTATGTGTCCTTTGGCGTGCAAGGTTGCTGCAATGTGGGTCTATACCATGTGTCCTCTGGCATGCATGGCTGCTGCAGTGCGGGTCACAGGGGACAGCATGTACTCTCCAAGGTAATCTTTACAGTACCTGGGGTTCTTCTTGAACTTTCTTGCCAGGCACAAGGAACGTGAAAAGCAACCTAACATTAGGATCCCATCCCCAGACAGGCCAGAGAGCCCCTTTCCTAGAAAGGTCTAACATGGATATTATCACTCCGTAAATGTAGATCAACCCGAGAATTGCTAAGTCTGAAAAGGCAAGCCACCTCACACAGCTCTTAGCAGGGAGGAGCCAAGGAACACCATGCAAGCTTCAGTCCCCATTGGCTGCCAGAGCTGTCATCTACAGGCTCCCCGGGGCTGTGCGGTCCACTTCTAAGGTCATTAACATGACTCCTAGCAGGAAGCCTCACCTCCTGGCTGCACTGGCCTGGCCACAGAGCTCTCTAGGTTTGTCACAGGATCTCACTGGTGACCATCGCAGTGGTCCACGAGAGGTCAAGGGAGGACCAACTCTCGGCTCCGCCATAAGCCATCTATTCACAGGAAGTCACCAGGCCCAGCCCACACTCACTCAAGTGGACAGGAAGTGGCCTTGAAAAGAGGAGCTTTGAAGAATTTATGGCAGCTTAACAACTACCACAAACACCCTCTGGCCTGTGGATAAAATCCACCATGACAGCTTCATGATTTTAAAAGCTTCGTGCTTGGCCTGCCATTCGTACAGTGGGTTGGGAAGATTTTATAAGTCAGTATGTAATGGATATTTGCTTTTGGAGATATACCTATATATACACATGTGTACGTATGTATGTATGTATGCATGTATATCCTCAGCCATATAAATGGATGTGTAGCATAAGCAAAGCAATGATGTATATATGTATATAAAGCATATATCTAGGTATGTATGTGTGTGCATATATATACTGTGTGTGCACACACATACAATGAACCATGCTAGGTGTCAAAAGGAATCAAGACTAGGCTTGTGTCAGCCATGCTGCCGTCTGTTACACAGGATGATAGTCAGTGGAGATTAAAAAGCATATTGTAACTATCGAAAGCATGCTGTAGTAATCGTGGCCTTTCGAGTCAGGTGAATATTTGTTTTATCTGTGCTCTGCCACCAGCTGACTGGGAGACCTTGGACAACATACTGATGTTTAATATAATAAAGATTTATTGTTTCCCTTAGTCAGTATGGGCCAGGTTGGTGTGCAGTTTTAAAAGAAGAATCCCAGTTACAACAATGATTTAAACATGTGAGGACCGGAAGTGGGGGAAGGGGAGCACTTCACGTTGTCTTCTAAATCTTAAGCTAGGAGAGCAGCTACCGTTTGAACTGGTAATCATAGTCATATCAGGACAGGGACAGCAGAGCCTCAGGACTGCGCCCTGAAAACGAGGTGACTTTTGTGACATCTCATTGTCTAAAGCCAGATGTATGAGCATCAACTCCAAGTAACTTTGAAAGTACATGAAAGGTTTTTTTCATGCTTTAAAGTTATTAATGCATATTAATTGTTTACGTGTCATTTCCATGTGACATCCCATAATGGTCCTCCTTTAGTTTATCCTCTCTCCTCCCGTTGGCTCCCAGACCCTCCTCCCCTGCTACTCAAAGGAGAAACTTCTGGAGAAACAGACACACCTTGCCAGATTTCAGTGTAAACATACATGACCTAAAGCCCTGGGACATAACTGCTTCTTAGAAACTCAACAGGGAGTACCGTGAAACAATTTGACTTTATCAGAAGACCTGCAAAATGAGAGAATGTCCCTGTCTTCTTAAAACAATTTTGGATGTTGGCACTTTGGCTTGTATTTAAACACCTCATAAACACCTGGAAAGATTTGTTTAGGCAATGAAGTGGGGGCAAGTGTACTTGACCTCATCTCCTAGTGTGTATGTCTGGATTTAGAGTGGGCATGCCTCAGATCTGACCACTCAGTGCAGCGTTTTCATAGATCGGCTTTGTGTTTCAGGAAGTGGCTAGAACTTCCTGGAATCCCAGGTGTATCGGAGCATGAGGCAGTAGTGGCCAGTCTCTAAGAGTTGACAGGAAAGCCCTCGAAAATATTTCTTAGATGGAGCCACTGTGTCTGGAAAACACAGGTCTAAATGTCTTCCCTTACCACTCCATCCATCCCTCATGTCCTTCCTCCCCTCGGGGCCACAGACTCAGAAGGCATAGCTCAGCCACTGTGCCTTCTACCCCCAGTACAGGCTTCCTCCTCCCCAGCACAGCCTCCCTCCTCCCCCACTTTGATGTTCACCGAGACAGTCATTGAAAAGGCTTCTCTTCTGAGGTGCTCTGGCCGGTCACATTAGATATATGCAGCTAGAGAGACACCACTGTCACAATTGCAATAAGCCAGTCACATTTGCCACCCCACAGGAAGGATGGCAGTGGTTGGGTGTGTTTGGGATAACTTCGTCACTTGCCCCATTGAAAGGGGCACACTGTGACAGGTTCCTTCTGCCTCCTGTCCTCAGGACCACAAAGCTATGGACAGTTAAAATCAACATCGTCATTAGGAATCAAGCTCTGAAGTTTGCCCCAACTGCTTCCCATCAACTCCTTGGTCCCCTTGCTCTTGAGATAAAGTATGCTGGTTAATTTAGATTCTAAATCTCAGCTTCAGTGGGGCAGAGCCTGACCTTAGCGTTCCTTGCACACCGGTCATCCCCGGTGTAATTAACATCACCCTGCATGTTTAGGCAATTACTGCTGCAGCATGAGGCAGGATGCCGTCCTCCTGCCTCAGCCGGAACATGACACGGTGTTTGGCTCCACAGCTCATGTGAAGCTGTGTTTGCGCCCAGCTGGAGGCCCCCTTCCTGCCATCTCTCCCGCACACTCTTAAGTGTTTCACTGTGTAGTTCCCATTCTGAAGAGAGCGGGTGTTTTGCTGCATGCCTCCATTCCCTCCCCTTCCATAGTGAGGCTATCTGAAACCGACCCCTGAAGCCCTGAAAATATTTCTCTTCTCTGAGAAGTTTATCTTTCGCCCTCCTCTGCTTGGGGTGTGGATTCTGATGGCGTCACGTTCGTTCAGGTCTCTGAGGACCAATGTCAATAAATGTGGAAGGAACAACAGTAGCTTGGCATACTTTTCCATTTCCAGCGGGATGAAAAACTGCTATAAATTAAGTCTAACCTTAAATGTATAATCTGTCCTTGGAAGAAGGGGGAAAAAAGGATATAGCATCTTCAAGCTCTCGGCATCCCTTACGAGAAAAAAAAATTGGTTCTAAGGGTCTCTGATCTTGTGTTTTAGTGAAATAGAACTGCACGGCTGACTGACAGTTCTGATCTAAAGCATTTACGTTTAAGTTTTGATCTCTCTGCTTTTGATTAAAACTAATGAGCTCATTTAATTCAAAATGGGAATCTCTGATAAGAGAAATAAGGTTGATGTGATTGGATTAGAGGGGCAAATTAAACTCTTAGAGCAGAAGTTTGTGCTTATATAGTGTATTAAAAAGCTGTTGGCGTATTATGGCGTGTTAGATGATGAGAAAAATTTCATAGTAATTCATATTTAATCAGAAGAAATGAAAGTACTAAATATAACATGGCTCTGCTTTTCCCTCGAGTGATAAAAAGCTGTACATTTAAAATGACATCAGATCCATGCTCTCTAAAAAAAAAAAAAAAAAAAAAAAAAAAAAAAAAAAAAAAAAAAAAAA
>NW_026067913.1:7662055-7713663 GCF_014885135.2 Alexandromys fortis | reverse complement strand
TCTTTTTCTTTTCTTTTCTTCTTTTTTTGTTTTTTTTTTTTTTTTTTTTTTTTTGCCTCTTGAGACAGGGTCTCACTATATAGCTTTGGCTAGGCTGGAACTCAATATGTGATCAGGTTTGCCTTGAGTTCACTGAGACCTGCCTGCCTCTGCTTCCCAGGATTCAAGGGCGCCACAGTCCCGTCCTCTTATAGATCTTTATTTCATGTATTTTTTCTCAACCTCCATTCCAGAAAAAAAGAAAAATTAGTGTTAGATTAAAGCTAGTCAAAAGAAATCCAATTTGTTGATGGGCTTAATTTTTTAACTTTCAAATAAGAAAAAAATTAATATCTAAGAAGACTAAAATTAGACTATTAGTATAAAATCCCCAGATTTAATTTATTTGCAGGCAAAGACTTCAATTTATAAAATCTTTTCAAGACTTTTTTTTTTTAAGAAAATTGACCTACATTGCCCTCTGGTGTGCTTGCATCAAGGTCTTAGGTCCACCGACAGCCAACCACCACTTGAGTTACGTAGGCAAAAACATTCTCCTCAATCTAAAAGCATGTACTAGAAAAGAACGACTACTTTGATTAAGGGAGGTAACGTCTTCTATTAAAAGTGAAGAAGTAGAGGGAACAGATAGATACCCCAGCAGTTAAGAACAAGTATTGCTCTTATAGAGGACCCAGGTTCACTACTCAGCATCCACAGCTGGCAACTCAAAACCAACTGCCTGGATCACCAGCCCCAGGAAATCTAGCGCCCTCTTCTGGCCTCAGTAGGCACCTGCACTCATGCACATAGCCCCATACAGACACACACAATTTAAAATAAAATAAAATCAGAGAAATAGAAAACCAGAGTCTGATGTTTGCCTAACAGCTGGGGCGACAAGCCATTGTGATAGGAATGGGGAGTGGATATTTGGGCGGTTTTTCTTTCTCTCCGCCTTATGTCCCGTGCTCACACCTTCATCGGGGCCAGTTAAGAATACGGCATGTTTCCTGTTCACAATGACCAGAGCCAAGTGAGAAGGGTGTAGAGATAGGACCCTCTGCTCTACAAAGAGCAGGACCTCGGTACCTGTCCCCACAGCATCTCTGCCCATCCCTTGTTTTATCCCATCAACACTTGGGCCCTTCCCTTTCAGAGGACGGCTGTCTACGCCCACCAGCCAGCCCTCTAAGGAAGCCAGAGTTACTTACTATTAGAGTTACTCACTATTAGACCCCACTTAGGAAGCTGCAGCAAATTAAAAGATCTGAAAGCTCTTACTAGAAACTGGAGAGGAGTTTCTGCCGGCACCTTAATTTTTCTTTCTTGTTTTCTGCAAAGTAAACATTTTCTAGACGAGGTAAATTGATTGCCACCCTCTCAGCACCCATCAGTCATGTATTTTTAGTGAACTCGAGGGTTGCACCTGAGCAGAAGCTGTGAGGGGCTCTGTAGAGACTTCAATCCCATGCGTGTCTGTGTTTTTTTTTTTTTTTTTCTGTTCCTCAGTGGAGACAGCCAGCCCCAGTCTGCTAACCACTGACAACACCCTCGAGCGGTCCTTTTTCATCCGAATGAAGTCTACTCTGACCAAACGCGGCGTCCACATCAAGTCGTCGGGATATAAGGTAAGCTGGGCTTCCGGAGGGGACACAGCCAGTCTGAGGTGATTTACACTGAGTTTTCCAGCCGCTTCGGGTCCACATAACCAACACACGCGACCTTGAGTCCGACACAGCATAAGCTGCCTAGCTGTTTTTCTGTCTCAATAGAGGCAGCTTCATACCTCCTCCTCATCACTGTAGACATTGCTGGGGCGCCAGATGCCACAAGCTCGCGTTTTTTCTTAAAGCCACTAGTTACTAATACGCCGAGTGCTTCGGCAGCTGCTAGAGATCCACACTGGTGGAAACGGTGAACCAGATTCCTCTCCATTCTGCGGGTAAGTCTTCCAGAGCGGCTGCTATGAGTCTCCCCCTTGTCTCCTGGTCCCCTGACAATATCCCCTTTCTCTGAAATGACTAACTATCCCGGGCAGTAACGTTATCACCTAGATTCATACATGTCAGTAATAAAACAAACAAAAACAAGTTGGGGGTCTCAGGAGATGGTAAAGTGCTTGCTGTACAACAAGCACGAGAACCCTAAGTTTGGACCCTCAGCACCCACATGAAAAGCCAGACAGAGTGGCACCGAGGAGGCGGAGACCAGAGGATTCCCGGCACTTGCTGGCCAGCTCCAGCTAGCACAGGTAGACTTTGTCAAGCTCCAGGTTCAGTGAGAGACCATCTCAAAAACTATGGTGAAAAGCCGTTGAGGAAGGCACTGGACAACAGCCTCTGGTCACCACACGTACGCACATGCAGGCACACACGCGCGCACACATTATGAGGTTGAATCTTTAAAATCCTTCCTTTTGAAATTACAATTCTTGAACACCAGTCATGCTTTAACATCCACAAAATGTTCATATTCAAAACTACAAGGTATATATATTCCTCACGAGAAGAGATCAAATCTGGAGTCATAATCTACATTATCATCATTTTAAGGTTAAGGCTATAAAAGCCTTCTAATCGCAAGAAATCCCAACATTCTAGTTACTATAGCAACATAAAATTAAGACCTGGGAAATTTATGAAATGCGCTTGGAAACCTGAATCTTACAATTTTTACGACACACTAACCAATCTCTTTAAACAGTTTACTGTACATAGGAAGGCAAACACAAACAAAATCTAACTTCAGTGTGCCGCCAGCACGGCGTGCTCCGGGCTGAGAGCGGGGAGCTTCAGCTAGCTCCGTCCTTTAGGGTGACAGTAGCATTGTTGGTGCTGCTAACAGCCATTACTGACAGGGCTTAAAACCTTTATGGAAGTCATCAAAACGCCAGCGGCGCTGTAAAGTCAGAGGCACACACTTTCGTTGACATTAATTCTTTAAGGGGAAAAAAAGGTTTTAAGAAAAAGAAAGGAGGTGGAAAATCCTCCCAAGGTCGACCTTTAGCTGAGCTGCCCCACAGTCTGAAAGGTTCGGAGAAGCAACCCTGACCTTTAGCAGGGTGGGAAGCAAAGAGGGGGCAACTGGTCAGTTCCGGCAGTAGCTTCCCCGAAGACAGTTGTACGCCAGGGTATTGCGGGGAAGGAAGCCCAACCTAGTCTTCAGGGCGTTTGGTGCTCTCCTGTCTTAGTGAACAGTGTGTATTCACTCCTTATTGAGTGTGAGCACTAGTGCATTTGGATTCCCTAAGTGGACCACAGATGTGGGATTTTATTTGAGTACAGAAAGGGTCATTCTTTGCGGTCCAGATGTGGAAGTCCTGGGAGTTCCTTTTTAGCTCTTACTCTTCTGGCTGGCAGGGGGTGTATCACAAGTGGAGAGCAAAAGTTAGTGTAACTCAGTGGCACTGGGTAATTTAACTTTCTGAAAATAAAAAAAAATGATATCATACTACAAACTATAGCTTACAAAGCTGCTTGGATACTTGATCATCTGCAAAACTGAGTGGGGTATATGGCTACAATAATAATAAGGATAAATCGTGCATCTAGGTAAGAGACCATTGTCTTGTTGGGTTGTGATTGGCCACTCTGGTGCCTTGCTAAAGCTGCTCTTGCTGCCTGACCCGGAATTAGGCTTGTGAGCATCATCTGTGCAGCAAAGATGTTTGAGCTTCCAGTATGGGACTTGTTTGAGAGTCTAAAATCCCAGCATCAAAGAATACAAAGTCCTTGCTTTCATAGTACTTGCAGGGCAAGGACGACAGCAATAATAAAGGAGTGATTTTGAGGGTAACGCGAGCTCGAGGAACAGCAGACATCATCTCGGAGCCCTGCACTAGGCTGGGGGTGACTAGCTCTCACAACCAGCCTAGAAGAAAGGGTGTGGACCGTTCACATTTTCTAGACACAAAGAAACTAAAGGTGGAAAAGTAAATTAGCCTTTCCAAAGTCACATGCTGAAAAAAGCGAGCTTGGAACTTGGGGTGTCTGACCCTGTACCCCATGCCTTCACTCACCAGGCTACACTATGCAGAGCAAAGTGAGGACATGTGAGGGCCAGAGACCACTTTAGATAGGATGGGTCACCGAAGGCTCCCCCAAGCAGGTGGCATGTCGCTTGTGAGTCATGGATGAGAAGGGACTAGCATGTATGTAAAGGGGGGCAGGGGACTGAAACAACATAAACTTGGGATGAAAGATCCCTTGCTACAAAAAGGGAGAGGAGATCTCAAAAGCACCAGCCTTGAACAAGAAAGAGATGGCAAGCATTTAAGAGCGGTTCGAGAACCTGGCAATTCGTGAAATGTTAGCGTACCCATATCGCTGGGGCACTCCTGTCAGGAAGTCTGTCTCAAGAAACTTCTCTACCCAGTGCTGTGGTGCCCCTCCTCAGAACTGCTACCCACAACCCTTTCATCCCCCATCCCCCAGGAAGATGAATCACCCAGCAGGCCTAGCCTTTCCCCTTCTCTGAAACAAACGTTCCTCATTAATTAACCTTGCCTGAAAGTTAGGGGAAGACCCAGTGAGCCTGTGACAAGACACAGCTGAGCGGCATCCCTGTGTGTCATTTCATCCTCAGTAAGTAAATCTCGCAGCTTATAAAACATTCCCATAAAGCTGGGTAATCACCCACCACCACACAATAAACAGAAATAAAAAGGAACAGCTATGATAATTTCTCTGTACTTCCAATATTCCGTCTAATTTATTACCAGCACGTACATGTTGCTGTTCCCATAAAGGACCACAAAGGTCTCTCTAGATCATTCTATTTCTTCATTTTGCCCTGTGACCTTGGACTATGGACCTTTCTAACTTTCTCTGGGACTTCGTCTCTTGCCGTAGTCAGGACAGCATTCGCAGTAACAAAAGCAGCATTTACTGAATGCTAACTGCATGCACAGGACTATACCTAACCCTTTATACTTATTAGTCCACAAAAGAGCATCATTTTCAAAGCTCCTGTGTGCGGTCTTCACGTTGTTATGCCCGGTGTGCGGGTGGCGACACGCGGGCTTTCATGAGTGGTCTCCCTCCCCGTGTTCCTGCGGCTCTCGAACAGCTGCTGGGGATCAGAAGGAAAGCCAGGTGATTAAAGCCTCAGAACTTGCCCCTTCAGCCCTTCTGCCTCACTCTTAAAGAATGAAGTCCGACGAAGGGCTCGGTTTGATATGATGGAGCTCAGTACAGGGTGACTTATATTTGTAAAAGGAGAACTTCCTGCCTAAGACCCTCCTCCCGTAGCTTACTGCTCTAAGGCACCAGGGTGTGGTTAGTCCAGCGCCTGCCTTCCAGTAGCAACCGAGACCTGTCTTACTTTCCAGATTCTCATCCTGATCACATGCAGGATTATATGCATATACATACACATATACATACACATACACAGGATCACATACATACACATCCCTAAGCCGGAACTCCAAAGTCTGAAGCGTTTGAGCAGTGGCACAATGCCACCGTGGAAAATTCCACACCTGACTCCATCTGCCAGACCATAGTCAAAGCAGAGATGGTACAAAAAGCAATCCACAAAACTACCTTTAAGGCTTTATGCATAAGGTATATATGAAAATAGATGAATTTTGTGTTTAAACTTTGGTCCCATCCCCCAAATACCTTGTCATGTATGCAGATATTTTAAAGTTTGAAAAATTCTGAAATCTAAAACACTTTTGGCCCCAAGCATTTCAGATAAGGGCCTGGACCCTTACTGGGCCTCGTAGCCTGGACCTCATAACCAAAATTTCTAGCCAAGAAGTGCCCGTTCGATCCTGATTCGGGAATGGAATGTAACATCAATTGTGGGGGCTTCGCTTGCCACACCCTAGACCTCGGGGAATTGCTCTAATGAAGTTTTGTTTCCACCGTCCTCTGCTTTGAAATCCACAGTAGCTGTGTTATCTGGTCCAGCCACTTTTTATGCCTCAGGGGCCTCCCTGTTGTTTAGGTCTCATTGTTGGCCACATATCTTAGCATGACACAGCTCTCATTTAAATTGCCTTGCATCAAAATCTGCCTTCTTGATTAGGTCTCTGTCTGCAGGAACTTACTAGGTAGAGCACACGGGGCAGAAGGAGATATGTAATCAGGGAAATTATGGGAAGGAACACTAATTGGGTCGCCTCCTTAGCTCCTGTCTTTGGAGGATAGCTTCCTTTGGTGTGGGCTTCCAGCTCTCTAATCTGCTCTGGCATGCCCACCAGCGCCTCTGTCATTTCTGGAACGTTTATTCCGTACATTTTAATGCCCTAAACTCTTAACAGTAGAGCAGAGCAGCCTGGGAAAACAGACAGAGAGTGGGCCCCTGTCCTGTTTTGAGCAATGTTAATAGTGTCTGAGTTTTTCACAGGGGTGAAATCTGCAGGTGGCTGAATTCCTGCCATGGCATGTACTCAGAAATCACTGAGACACGCTGGGGAAACTGAGGGGATTTTTAAAATCCAACAACCCTCATCTGGGATGACTTGGGTAACAAAGTGTTAAACTAAAAGATTGAAGACCATCCAGCCTCCTTAAGATGTAGAGATAGATAGATAGACAGACAGACAGACACACACACAGCGCGTAAACAACTGGGAAATTCATTGTTTTATTGGGATTGCTGGTGACTTCCATTCTGAAAACTTCTAGTCCCAAGTGTCTAGAGACAAAAGTGATAAATCGAGGTGTGAAATGAAACTAAAAAAAAACCTTACTCTCTGAGCACACACCTAAGTGTCTTTTAAAGTACAGATTTCTCCTGTTCATTTCTGGAAGTCCCCAGTAGTATCCAGCCCATGGTGTAAATAAACTCATATAGTTCTCACAGTGGTTTCTTTCATTTGGATGTTGTAGAACTCTTTAAAGATTTGGGGCAGCCTAGAGAGCCTTGCTCGTGGAAAATTCGCTTTGCATCTGTAGGTTCTTGAATTCTCGGGGTGTATCCATTCATCTCAGGTGACAACATCCCATTTAATATGAAGCCACGTTCAGAGCGTACTAGAAAGAACGCTAGTACGTCTTCCAGAAGATGCTTTATTGACGTCACACTTACCCTTTGCTCTCCCATCCTTTACCTGCCTAGTCTTAGAAAACACCGAAGTCCTGCAGGAAAAGCAACAGCTCTTAGACTGCAGGATACAGAGCCTTGCTTCCCATCCTAATGTCCTCACGTGGACAAGGACCATCTCCTAAGAAGCTCCCTGCAAAATAGTTTTTAGAGATATTCTACTTAAATTACTAAGGGGTAGGAAGATGGCTCAGTGGGTAAAGCTGCTCGCAGACAAGCCTGATGACGTCAGTGAATAAGTGTCAAAATCAACGTAAAAAGAATTATTCTCAGTGGTACCTGGTCCCTCTTTCCTGTTTCCTTAGGTGGGCGTCAAGAGAATTCTCAGTATCAAAATCACAACTCGTTTTAAAAGTTGAAGGTTCTTTTTGTACAAACTGAGTCTTGGTGGGCTGTTTCTACAGATGAGTTCCAGGCTGCTTGCATCCTGGCAGAAAACAATCTGTATCTGTCATTTGGAATTGTGGCTCTTGGGTTGACTCTTCAGTAGGGTCCCTAGTACTAAGAAGCCTGCCTTTTCCATTTGACACCCCCACTCATGTCCGGACACTGCTGAACTTGGAAACTGCTTCCATTTCCTTTCCCCGGCCTGATTAGCTCCCAGGAGACCCGGTTCCTCCCTGCTTCTCCGACATTCTGCCCAGATGTCTTCTCACGAACTCAGAGACCATTTGCTTCTCTGCTGCTGTGTTGTCGGCTGCTGCTCTTAGTCCCAGGGTGCTTCCTCTCCTACCCTGTCAAACCACTCTTCCTGGGACCCTTTCCACGGGTGTTCTAGCTACCCCAGACCGATGACCGTGCCTGGGATGGATCTGGAGAGTCATGACGCTATGGTTCTTTTCCTAAAATGCTTCTTGGCTACCTAGGAAACCCTTCACCACCATGGCACCTCACATACAACTTCTTTTTTTCTTTCCTCCGACTGCATGTCAGAGGTCAAGGTCTTGATGGGGGTCACCCACTGAAACAGTCTGCCTGAGCTAATGGGGAGCTCACCAACTCCAGACAGACAGGGAATAAACCAACATAGGACCAAAGTAGTCCCCCTGAATGTTGGTGACAGTTGTATGGTTGGGGCAGACGGAGGGTTCACTGGCAATGGCACCAGGATTTATCCATACTGCTTGCACTGGCTTTGGGGGAGCCCATTCTCTTTGGAAGGTTACCTTGCTCAGCCTAGATATAGTAGGGAGGGACTTGGACCTTCCCTTCTCTGTGGAGCAAATGGGGGTGGGGTGAGAAAGTAGGTAGAGGGAATGGGAGGAGGAGAGAGAGTGGGAACTTGGATTGGTATGTAAAATGGAAAAAAAGATAGTTTTTTTCTTAAAATAAAATAAGTTATAAAAAGGAAAAGAAAACTGCATTCAGAGAGCATGGAGGTGCGCCCAGCACTGAGTGGAGGGCGCAGTATGGCTGCAGTTTTTCTCTGTAAGTTTCAGGGCGCATTCATCAGTTGAAAGTTGTTCTTTCAGTCGGGTGGTGGTAGTGCGTGCCTTTAAAACAAACACTTGGGGGGCAGAGGCAGGTGGATCTCTAGGAGTTCGAGGCCTACAAAGTGAGTTCCAATATAGCCAAGGCTGTTATATAGAGAAAGCCTGTCTCAAAAAAGGGGGGGGGGGGTTAGGGATAGAAAAAAGAAAGTTGCTTTTTCTTCTGATAATTAAGGACAATACTAGACACCATCAGGAAATTTCTCTCAGTCTGGGTTCAGAGAAGACGTCTAGACATATTGATACTTCTGCTCTCAATCTTTTGCTTCAGTTCATGTTGCCTTGAACCGTGAATAGAGCATCCAAGCTGTGCAGAATGGGACTACCTTGTCAAATCAACAGATGCATTTTCACAGAGACCAAAAATTCTGTCCATCTATTCAGACTTCCTAAGACTGTGTATTTATTGCCTTTCAATCAACCCCGACACCAGAATAAATTGAAGAAGAAAAAGTTTCTGGAGGCAGAGGTTACCCTGGTGAAAAAAATGCAAAGAGAGAAAAGAACCAGCCAATAAAACTGAAGAGTTTTAAATCATGTTAGTCTCTGCTCACCTCTGCACAGTTGTCCATTGCAACATGGTTTCCGGTGTCATCTTAAATATAGTGACATTGTTTCTGATCTAAAAGCCTGTCATTACCAAGGCATGACAGTAGTCCCTGCTCGGCACATGCCGTTTCTGCCAGCATTCATAAGCCAAGCTATTTTACCAGCCAGAGATATGACCCAACCACTAGCCATTCTGTGGTGTGTCTAAGTATGACTGCAACCCAAACACGCCACTAACCTACATGTCCTTCCTTTTAGATCATGTGAAAAAGGAAGCAGGGGATGTAACTGGAGCCCCTCTTTGGCTAATGTTGTGACTTCTCTGGTTGGTTTCTAGCATTTGTTAACACAAATAACAAAAGTGATAGTCACTTTGAAAACCATCCCTGATTTAAAATTAAAAAAAAAAAAACACCCTTTCTATAAAAGATGCCTCTAATAATCTTCAAAACCTATGGTTGGTCTCATCAACTATACTCTCAATCTCCCGGATGTGTTTATACAATTGTCCCTTGTATAGAAATGAGTTCTTAAATGGACATGGGAACTAATGTAAACCCTTGGACAAGCCATCATTTCTTTCAGGCCAACACTTCAGTATACTAAGAGCCTTAAACACACAGCACTGCCCCACAACACCTGCCTCCCTAATAGACTCTCATGATCCAATGGCCTGAATAATAGAGTTTTTTTTCCCTTAACTCTGCAAATTTTAAGGGCTTGAAGATAGATTACTCCATTTGACAATTAGTGCCTCAAATTGTCCCCAGTGCAGAGTGATCATGCCCAGGGCTGTGACATCAGGTAACCAAGGACATTGTCCTGCATTCGCGACTCTGACCTTAAGTAGATGGTTCAGCAACTTGGAGAGAAAATGGCAATAGAACCTTCTTTGTGAGGCTGCCGTGGAATAAAACAAAAGCATGACAGGAAAGTGCCTGCCGCGACTGCTGGCCCCGGGAAGTACATGGCTCCAGTCCATAGGTGATGGTTCCCATCCACAGACCTCACTGAGAGCTTGACAGGGTCTAGACTACCCAAAACCTTAACGTCTACACCTCTGCATGCACACCGTAATGATAAGACAGTAACTCGCCCGTACCTCTTCAGATTATCTCCTGGAAGTTGTATGAGCTCCAGAATTATAAATGATTTCTCCAGAATATAGAAAATGCATTTATTTCTGGGAAATTTCTCTTTGCTTTAGTGTCCTGAATATCGATTTGATTATAAGGGACAAAAAAATGACTGAAATACGTCATCTGTCCCTTTAACAAAAGAAGCACATACCAAATGGTTTTCTTGGGAATTGATTTAGCGTCACGGCAAGACTAATACAGCCCTTTAATGTAAGAAATGTAGTAGAGGCGGGGTTAATTTGATGCTGTTGATCTCTGGAATAAATGAGACTTCTAGCATCTGCAGTGAGCAGGGTTCCACGTTTGATTAGACCCTCTGCATATCATAAATTGGACTCTCAAGGGTGGGCAACCACCACTGGGACCCAAACCCTGCTGCACCTCCAGGGAGATTCTGTTTGCTCGTTCCAAGTAGAAGAAAGGAGCTAGAATTCTGGCTGCCAGATCTTTACATATTCTGCCTCCCTGGGGAACATGGTACCAATCACACCTTTCCCATCTTTGAAAATGCCCTGCACGACTCCAGCATCATTCTAAAAGGATAACTTCACTACACAGTGCTTTGAGTTATAAGACTCTTATTGAAACAGAGGAATCATTGCTGTGACCCCTCTCATCCCTCTGGAACCATATTCAAGGTAGACATCAGTTCTTTAGAAGGGACTTAGAGTTGAAATATGTTTCCCTTGAAGATAGGACTTTTTAACTTTCCAGACCCCAATGCGTTTAAGTCGACGTTTTTCTTTTGCCTCGTAGATGGCTATGCTAATGGCTGGCACTCCGTGGCAGGTATTTTTCATACTATCATATTTGGTTTTTAAAAATTAACATGTATTTAACTTAAACCCCACTTGTACCCAATTCTTACGGCTAGAGCTCTGGAAGCAGCATCAAGAGATACTTGATTGTTACTTGGTGGTTCTGAATACATTAACAGTCCTCAGCAGCCCCTCACTACATGTCCTTCAAACTCTTGAGTCCTTGTAGAAGTCATGAACACGGAGTGGCTTAATGGAGGCATATCTAATGGGGCAAGTTAGGAAATTCTACACACTCCCACCCCAGTGCCTTTCTTCCTCCACAATGGTGGGTAGGCATCCTAACTATTCTGGGTTCCCAGTTCTTCAGTTTCAAAAACTAAACAGGTAGGACTTCCCTTTGATGCTCACTAGTCAGCAGTGGTTGGGGGTGTCTTGGGTAGCCTCCTCTATACATTAGAGGTGTGACCCCTTTAGGGCATTCTGGGTAGCATGGAAGAGGACCCGCCTTCCAGAGACATAGTCCTGATGTCTGAAAAGAAGGAAGCTGAAATCTAATTTTGTGTATGACTTTGTAGCAAAAAGATAGTTAATGAACAAAAAAATATTCCATAACTTTAACTGGATCAATGCTGCAAGGTGGGCAAAGGTCTTTGAAGGCTTCTAACCATTAGGAATGGCTCGGTGGGTGTGTGACCCTGTCCTCAGGGGGCTTTGGGGTGGATGAAAATGACTGTGTCAGAGAAGTCACTCTCCATCCTAAACTGAGGGCAAAAATAAAGTGTGGATTTGAGCAGGATCCTCTCTTGTCTAATTCTCGGAGCAATGACAGATGTCTTCACTAGCTTATCGTAATACACACTCACCCTGGTATTTATACCACACGACATTCACACAACATCACTTCTGCCCCCTTGGACTTGGAGGAGTTCGATGACTGATGAAAACCTATACCAATGCGGTCTGAAATCATTTTAAGTTTCTAGATGAAATAACCTGAAACTTTAAATCTGCCTTGAGTCTACAGGTTTTGAGACATGGAAAAACATCTAGTGATAAGTGGAATTAACAATATAAATATAAATGCTAAGATATCACTGAACTAGTAAGTGATTTTTGTTTTGTTTTTTTTTTTTTTGAGATAAGGTCTCATTATGATGCTCTGGCTGTCCTAGAACTCACTATATAGACCAGACTGGCCTTGAACTCACAGAAATCAGCCTGCACTGTCACCTAAGTTTTGGGATTAAAGCATTCACCACCCTGCTGAGCCTAACATTGATATCCTTGACTTATATTACTAATCAACTACCATCTTCCCCTGGGAAATGCATGCTTTCTCTCACACAAGAGAAAGATCTAGAAGAGGATACAGTTTACCCAAGACCCCTGTGGTTGTATCCCAAGCACCTGGACAGGATAGAAGAATGTTAACTTCTGTGGGTTGGGATGGCCCTTGCAGATCCTTGTGCCATTTAAAGACTACTGCCGCCCCGCCATGCTGGAAACAATGCCCAGAAGTAGAACCTGGATAGACAGATGGTACTCCATGAGAGAAAGGGGGATCAGAACTCAGACCCAAGCAGTCCGCTCTCACTGTTCCAGAGAGCTAGCAGATGGGTGAGTCTGGAGAGACTTGTCTAATCATTCCCCACACAGGAGTGGTCCCGCCTTTTGAGATCTCTGCAGAGGTGGGCCTGTGAGACGGGGAAGTCCCCAGAGACTCCTCACCCTTTTGCATTCAGCGATCACACCTCCTAATCATGCCATCCAGTTCTAAAAACTTTTAAAGCATGGTGCCCTGCTAAGGAAAATTCATGGGCACCTGCTCTTGATTTACTTCCTGCTCAGAATAATTTCCACGCAGCTGTGATACTGCAGAGAGACTGCTCAACGTACCAAGCCGTGATGCCCAGGCATGAGAGGGGATGTTGGCTGTTTGGATTCCAGTGACTTCAGCCAGTCCTTCTTTCTTTCACACCGCATCATTAGTAATCTGTCATTCTAATAAGAGTAATTCCCTTTTGACATCACGGAGGTAAGAAGAAATCATCCCTGGCATAAAAAATGAGGTGATATTTCAGCGACATCATTTCACTGCAGATAAAATGGAAGCTTTATTACTCCCTGTGCCTTAAAGAAAGCTGAACAAGGCATATGCTGACCCCAGAGCTTGTCTACTTCAGCTCTCTGCAGAGCGGTACAAAATCACTAGATTTAATTGTCCCAGCTCATTCCAGAATGTAGCCCCCAAAGCTTTACTTTGTACGTACCGAAAATATTTTGAAAATAAGCCTTACCTGTTTCTAAAAACCAGAGAAGGCAAAAGAGAAACCCAGTGTATCCAAAGAATGATCTCGTTTTCCTCTTTTGGTATCTCCTGACTTTCAAAGCAGTTAGCAATTGATTTTGCTCAGTCGTGTGCTCAGTACTATGTTCTTGTGTGTATTACATACTGTGCGGATGTCAGGAAGACAACTGATGAATAAAACCAAGTCCTTGGTCCAGAGAGCAGAGGCTAGGCTTAGACAGATGCACAAAGAAAGGATTATGAGACAATTGTGCTGGGTGCCACCAGAGAGGTGTGCTGGTGGGCAACAGGAAGACGTGACTAATGGAAGAGACTAGGTCTCAAAGAGAGCATCCTGTTAGCCATCTTCACAGACAAGGTCACCAGGAAGAGATGTGGGACAGGGAAACATGACCCAGAAGGGCCGTGCCGGCAAGGCAACGAGAGATCCAAATGCACTGTGGAGAAAGAGCTGTGGAGCTCTGGCGAGTGGGTCCTGAAACCATCTTAGCAGAGGCAAGTGGGGAGCGAAGACGTCTCAGAGAACCCAGCAAATGCGGACAGGAGTAGAAGAGCCTTGGCTTTATGCTGTTCCGTATGCAGTGTTCAGAGTAACAAGAATGGAAATTAGGTATAGCTCATGTTAGCAAAATGTCTTGGATTAAGGGAAGGGGATATAATTCTGTAACAAGGAAGCCATGAAGATGTTCCTTTGCCGATGAGACAAAAATCTAAATATATAGATTTAAGTAAGTCACTGAGAAATTCCTTTTAGAAATTTCTCATGTTATTAGGTCTTTTTTGCTATCCTATCAATATGCATACAGAAATTTTTCTGAACCTCAAATTGCTCATATAAATAGATATTCTGAAAGGAGGAATATGATCTTCCTAGAGTTGAAGCTAAAGCAAATTTAAAAAAAAAAAGTTACACAGTTACAAAAGGAATCAGAACAGTTAGGCTCTTATTCCGCACACACTGCGGATCTGGCTCGGCGAGATGCCTCTAGAGGTGGTGAAGCCCAGGCTTTACAGTGTTGTCTGACACCCAGTCCCTTTGTCCCTGTAAAATCTGCGCGTTTCGTGTCAGTTACAGCTCATCAGCACTTCAACTGCTCTCCAATGAAAAGCAACTAGTGGAATAAACTAAGAATTTACACCTACAAATATTCAGTGTCGTTGGATCTTTAAAAACCAAACATAACGTATGGCTGTCAGTTTTTCAGTATGAACAATTTCTGCCCTTTCACTCTCCTCCCCAGAAGATACATTTTTCTTTTCTGCAATTGAATATATAATCACATTGATTTTTTTTTTTTTCAGAAAGGGTCTCACAATGTAATTAGGGCTTGAACTGAACCCATGAACCTCCTGCCTCACTTCTTAAGCGCTGGGGTATCGCCACGCACTACTACCACACCAGGCATTCCACGAAACAAATAGTAACTGAGTTCCAAGAGTTTCTTGAACGAGACCTGTTCCTCCCTCTTCTTGCGGTGTCTCCTTAGGCTTTGTTCTCCTGCTACACATCAACTCTTATCGGACTGATTTGATTCTTTTTCTCTTTCAAACATCTTTTTCTTCTCCAGACAATCCGTGTTTGCAATTGCTCACAAACGCTTCTCCTCTCCTCACACAGCTAGCTGAACCTCACAGAGTATAATCTCAAACCGCAAAGAAGCCTCCTACTAGCAGACGTCGGCTGCCAGGATTGCAGAGGAACCGCAGCCCTAGCCGTTCTTGGCTCCTTCCCGTTCCCATATTCAGAGGCTGGAAAAATGAACTGGCCACAGAAGGGTTTGGGGGGGGGGGGTTCTCTGTATGTACGACAACAACACAGAGCTGGTAGACAATAAACAAGCAGGCATTATGGGTTATTTTCACCCTCTTTATAGACATCCACCTTCATAAATCTTGATACGGTTGTAAGAAGCCGACTCTGCTGGGTCCAGACTCGCAGGCGAGCTTCGGATCCTTGGCACGACCACAGTGTAACTTCCTGTTTACAATTTATCAGCCCTTCTCTGTCAAGCAAAATGGTTTTTAGTGCTTGCTTATTAGCGATCGCATGCATAATTTGAGATTGAGTTTTGGGGAGGACAGCCTACCATCTGTCTTTCTGACTCTGTTTTTGGCGTTCCGTGCTCGAGTTCTCCTGTGCGTCAGACTGTTGTAAAGTGGCGTTCCTACACAAGACCAAACACCAGTATAGTTTTTCAACTTCAGAGCTGGTTACTTTTTTTTTTTTAGAATTATTTATGTGTAAGAGTGTTTTGCCTGCATGTATATATGTGTATCACATGCGTGCCTAGTGCCTTTGGAGGTCAGATGATAGTATCAGATCCTCCTAAGAATGGATTTCAATGGTTGTGAGCCACCATGTGGGTGCTGGGAACTGAACCCAGGTCCTCTATAAGAACAATAGGTGTTCTTAACCACTGAGCCATCTCTTCAACCCACTTGCAGGTTTCTAAAAGGGACTATGTTGAACCTACAATCTGTGTTATCCTTTGACTATACTTCTGATTTTTGCCTGCTTTTAGGTGCCAACTTGGGTAGGGCTGTTTTTCATATAAAAAAAGTTTGTTAGTGTACTTTGAGAAACATCACAACTTTGTTTTTACAAAAACAAACAAAAACCTTTACAGAGAAAGTAGAATATAACAGAGGCTAGAAAAATGGAGCTTAACCAGATTGATGGGAACCATGAAGATGTGTATAATTTCCCTTCTAAATTCCAATATACTAAGATTTTTTTCTTTATCAATAATATTGGTTTTTTTTCTGCAATAATATCTGCCTCGCAGAAAATCAGCTCTGTTGCTGTCTGGCTTGTACTTCTCAAAATATATATGCTTAGGATGGCTCTGTGAAATTGATTTTTTTTTAAGTATTTTCCATGATGTAGAAAGATTGTTCAGAAGAGCACCCCCCAAGCCTTTCGTGTGTGACTACATTGGTGTGGCAGGGACATTTATTATGCTGTGAATTCCATCGCTGGTTTTGGCCAGTCCAGATTGATTCTGCAGTAACTGCCGGTAATGAACTTTCCAGACCCGACATCAGGGTAGGGAGAGGAAAAGGAGGGGTGGCCAGTACGCTCGTGGCTATGAGAATGCAGAGCGTAAGGATCATTTAGTTGCTGCCTTTATCAGATCATGCAGCCGATACCCTACAAAACAAGAAAGCGTAGATCCAGAAACATCCGTAGGTTCCTTGACCTGGCTTCAACAACTACAACAGCAAACACAATGAGAATATTTCTTGGGGGAAAGAAATGACTTATGGTTCCTCCCCAAAACTGTTGCCTCATATCTTCCACTCTCCCACCGTCAGATGTCCATGAATCAAGAAAGAGATTTCCATTCCTAGATGCTGCTTTATGGATCTTAAGTGGGACCCAAAAGCTGGTGTGCCAAAGGCTTAGCTCTTGGGATTGATGCTGTTGGGAAGAAACTGAACTTTTAACAGGCAGGGCCTCGTGGTCCGCTCATAGATTCTTGATGGCATGGCCTTCGAGAGGATTGTACAACCTTGGGAACCTCCTTGCTCTTTGACATTTTGTCATGTAGTCCCACCGGGATATGCCATGACAGTCCCAAAGCAACAGAACCAACCACCCCGGGACTTGACTGGGAACCCTAGGACTGATGGCCAAAATAAACCTGAATCTCAGATGTGTGTTTTAATAGGGAAAACTGGTGAGCACTTGAGAGAGACCTGACCTCAGTGTCTCATGCCCAGGGTGAATGGACTCTCAGACAAAGGAGGGTCCCACAGGGTGGAGGTAAACCAGCCTTCGATTCAGACATCCATGAAGAGAAGCTGGTCTTTGAACCTGTGTAGAAATGAGAGGAATTGGAGGACAAGGGCTCCAGGACACCTCAGGACACATCTGGACTAGAGAAAGCCATGGCACCATGTACGTCATAAAAGCGGTACCATCTCACACTGGAGGGTTTTCCTGCTGCTCTTTAAAAGTGAGCGCTAAGGAAAGGGGGGGGGACAGCACAGAGAGTTAGAGAGAGTCCAGTGGGGGAGGGCATAAAAAGAAGGAAAACTGGGGGGAATATGCATTAAAGTCACACTCCACCCAGCAGATAAGACACAGAAGTGTTCAGTTCGTTCTTGCCCAGCTCTCTGCCAACGCTGGTGTGCTTAGATCGGGGCGAGGGCCAAGCCCAAAATGCTGGCTTCATGACGGTGGAAGTGGCATTGGGAAGTCATGGCTGTGTAGACATGCAGTTAGCAACATTTCATGTCTGTTCTGGGATCAGTATCCTCCATCCCTATCTCACTGAATGTATAAAAGAAGAGACACAAATAGACGATTCATTTCAGGATGTTAGTAAGCAGCGGTGTTGTCCCGTTTTTGCCCCAAAGACAAACACCACAGCTACTTCTGAGAGTCCCATCGT
The DNA here is from genome assembly GCF_014885135.2 of Alexandromys fortis. Taxonomy (NCBI): domain Eukaryota; kingdom Metazoa; phylum Chordata; class Mammalia; order Rodentia; family Cricetidae; genus Alexandromys; species Alexandromys fortis. The sequence continues at coordinate 7,695,981 of NW_026067913.1, read as the reverse complement.
ATTCTTTTCCCTGTTCGTCTATAGCATCACAGAACTAGACAGCAGAAAGGTCTATAGAGGATGTGTTGTCTGACTGTCGGGAGGCAGGGCTGACAGAATGAGCCCCTGGAGACCTCTTTGAAACATGAGCATTTCTCACTGAGGAGATTGCCATGTCGTGTCTCACTGAAGAAATCATGGCTACAACAGGAAAGCCTTCAGATGTGAGCGCATAGAGTCAGCTACAGGGGGAAGCTGTCGTCGGTGATAGGGAAGGCACTGGACAACACAGGCAGAGTGCCCCACTCAGAGGGAATAGCTGCATCTCTGAGGGAGACGTCACCCCGAGTCACTTGTTACTGACAACCGTGATGGAGGTCACTCCCCCTCCTAGACCTTCTGGGTCTTGCCCCAGGGATACAGCATGAAACAGGCGAGTGGCCTGGCAATGAAAAGGGCCACCAGATCAGGTCCTGCCTTAAATCCGGCTTTGTAGGGGAAAATAATGAGTTTTGAAAAACTCTAATTTTAGACGCATGCATAGAGAACCTGTTTCATGCTGAGCCTCGGGGCTGTCGAGAATGCCATGACACACAGGCCACCTCCAACTCGGTTCAGTCTGTTACTTCCAGGGACCCAGTTGAAATGTGAACATGTCATCTAGAAAATTAGAATGATTAAGAGAACCGAAATGCTGATGAACTTCCAGAACCCTTTGGGTTGTCTTCTGGGGGTCAGGGCAAAGATATAAAACCCGCCTATGGACGAAGAGAAGCATGGTCATATGTCTTTCTGAAATAACTAGGCACTTCAGTAGGCATATTTATGACCAATTAAGATGACCACGGGGTCACTTGGTGAGTTGCACAAAAATTAACCATTAATTGAGTAGCAAAATATTTGAACCAAAGTTGATTCACACATATCATTGTAACCTAAACTCAGTAGCTGGTGGCAGTGTGCATAGTGACTGCTCTACCCCAGCGGAGCTGCCGAAGAAATGAACAAACTACCTGTAAATAAAAACCTATACATTAAAAGCTGAAATCACTTATCACCATACAAAATTGCCATGAAGAGTGTAGCTTTGGTGTATATGTTGGATAATTAAGAAATGTTGTCATTGGCATGATGGCTGGCCTGGTCTTGTTAGTAACAGGTTAGGTTTGAGTCCCAGTTTCCCTTGGTACGTCTTTGACCTCAGGGACTCATTTAGCCTGGCTCCCTTGCTTTAAGCGTGATGGAGTTACTATGGTATTAGTGTAAAATATGAACTCTGAGTGACTGTGGTATTTGTCTTTGGGGCAAATAAAGGGACAATGTCACTGCTTAGTAATTTTCTGAAATGAACCATCTATTTGTGTCTGTCTGTGGACTCTAAGTCACTGTGGAATGACTATCCAATATTGTTTTTATTAGATGATAATTATAAAGTCATAGGATCTGAGTGTCTTTAGAAGGCACAGGGTTAATATATGTTTAGCAATAGAAAGTTATCCCATCTTCCTGATGTTTCTGGTCTTGGGGCATTTATTGTGTGTGTGTGTGTGTGTGTGTGTGTGTGTGTGTGTGTGTGAAGGAGAAAGAAGGTCATTAATAGAAGCTTTCACGGTGTCCATTTCTGAAGACAGCAAAGGTAGACAGCGTGCTAGTAAAGTAAGAGGATGACCACAGGCAGAAGGTTCCACCATGACTGTGTGCCACAGTACAGTGTGTGTGTGCCCAAGGTGAAGGGTTCGTTGAGGTGCCCCTGGGTTATTGTTGATGTAAACAGACTATCCCACAGACCTGGTGTTCACCTTGTGCTCCTTAGGGTCGCTTCCCATTGCTACTTTGGTTAGAAATTGTGTAGTTCTTGATAGAAATCACCTAGCTATTGTTAATATTATCCAGCTCTGAATTTGATATTTTATTGATTAGTGATGGAAATCCATTTCTAGTGCTCTTTGTTCTTGAGATGGAGTAGTCACTTACCAACATCTTTAAATGATGCTATGGAGACACTAGGTACCGAGAAATAGACATGATAACAGTATTATTTCGTGCCCAAGGTGAGCCCGAAATACCTTCTACATGATCCATGGCCGGGTATTTTCTGTAGCTCTGGTAGCCTGACTTCTTAAAGTACTCAATTGTAGTCAAAGAATAACTGCCAAGAAAAGTCTTATTGATATAAATGTTTAAAGAGAAATCCATCTTGAAAGGTGTCTGAATGCAAGGGAGGGGTGAACAGTTTTAGACTGCCCGGATGGATCAAGATAGGCATGGTGCATGGCAGGAGACACGTAGTGGCACTAAACTGGAGAGATGTGAAGTCCCCTGCAGTAGAACCAGAGTTTCTCGGCACTTAGCCTCCCGCTTGTGGTCTTGAGCTGGCGAGACAGAGAAATTAGAGGCATTCTGTGTCCCCAAGGAGGAAAACAGTCAGCGGTACAGGGAGAAAGCGGTCCCTGAGAGAAGGCGGCTGGAATTGACTGGGTGGGAGAGAGAGAGACTGGGTGGTAGTGGGAACGCAATGGGGAGAGGATAGCTTTGGGATTGAAGGGAAAGGGGGTTTGGTAGAACTTAATGAATACAGGTTATTTCTGCCGGTGGCAAAGAGTACAGAAGGCAGCCCCCCTGCCCTGAAAGGTAGCATAAACAAGGGAACAGAGACAAGATGGAGAAGGTGACCCCGGGCAGATTCGGGAGGAAAGCATGGAAGATGAACAGGCTGTGTAGCTGGAGGCTCGGTTAGCACAAGGTGTCCCCTGACAAGCTCAGTGATCTGAATTACATTCCAAAAGTGATGTTCCTCATGGTGAGACTGTCGATAGTGCTTTATACCATGCGGTGCTGTGCTAGGGAGGTACTAAGTTCATCACCTCTTCAGGTTCTCTAAAGGACAGGGATGAAAAGATGACCCCCGGGAAACCGAGGCTCAGGAGGGTCACAGGCTTGCTCCCAGTATAACACAAGGAAAGGCGATTGTTAGGGCTCCTGTTCTGGGTTGTTTAGTTAAAAACAAAACAAAACAAACCTTAGAAAGATAAATTTAGTAGCAAAATGCAAAATTCATGAAGAGAACATGGACCTGAAGATGAGGGTAACTCGGTGTGGAATTTATCCTTCTATGCAACTGTCTATGCTGGAATTCAGCCCCAGCACCAAAAAGAAAACAGGGATGAGAAACCTCTATCAAGAAGTCCACAGTTGAGATTGCAGTACTCTGCATCAAAATGGATGTAATGTCTAGAGACATGTTTGTTTGAAAAACCTTTGACCTGGAATTCTTATGTTCCTATGTTCATAATTTATAGATTTGACCCTTTTGTGGTGTCTCAAAGTTCCTGTCTATTCCATTCACATAGGTTTTTAAAATTTTGCCCCCTTTTTTAATTGAATAACCCAGTTCCTCTACTTCATGTTCAAGCCCTGGTCTTCTGTCTTCTTCCTGCTTCATTTTATTCGCAATGATTTCCGCTTGGCTTTTACTAGAATTGCTGAATTTTTCATTCCCAGCTTCATTTCAGTTTAGATTTTGTTTATTAGCGCTCTCTTTATTTAATTCAATTTTCATATCCTGAATTGTCCTCCTTATTTCTTTCTGCCATGTGATAGACCTGGTTTTGTCAACTTGACACAACCTAGGATAAACTTGGCTTCTCATTGAGACTTTTTTCCCCCATCTGGATCAGGTTAGCTCCTGCATATGTCTGTGAGGAACTGTCCTCACTGCCCCAGCTGTTGTGGGGAAATCCAGTCTGAAAGTGAGTGGCAGGCACTATTCCCTGGTTCGGGGGCCCTGGACTAAGAAGAGAGAAATCGAGCTGAGATTTCTTCACTATCAGATGCCTCTAGCCCCTGCCGCTGTGACTTTCCCACGGTGGTGAACTGTAGCCTGGAACTACTGCTAGCCTGAGCTCTTTCTCCCCAAGTTGATTTGTCAAGGGTGCTTTATCGCAGCAATAGGAAGGAAACTGGGGACGGACCCGTGCTGAGGAAGGGCTGCCGCTGTGATAACCACATAGTGATAACTGTGTGGCTTTTAAGCCTCGCAGTTCTTCTGTTGGAAGAAGGTGGAAGGAAGGGTTTGGCGTGTTGGGCTGTAAAGGTTATTTGTTGTTGGAAACAGAACTTAATCTTACCTTTGAAGATATGAATGCTGAGAGAAGCCGGGCAGTGGTGGCGCACGCCTTTAATCCCAGCACTCGGGAGGCAGAGGCAGGCGGATCTCTGTGAGTTCGAGACCAGCCTGGTCTACAAGAGCTAGTTCCAGGACAGGTTCCAAAGCTACAGGGAAACCCTGTCTCGGAAAACCAAAAAAAAAAAAAAAAAAAAAAAAAAGAATGCTGAGAGAAATGCAGAAAGTGAAAGCCAGGTTCATGAGGTTTCAGAGTGGGATAAGGACTCTGTCCGGCACCGGGATAGGAGCTGTCCATGTGGTATTTTAGCCACAGGTCTGGCTTCTTTCTGCCTATGTCCTGAAAACCTAAGTGAAGTTGAACTGAGAGACGATGGACTGGTTTGTGTGTCGGAGGAATTCAGAATGGGAAAACGTTCAGGCTGTGGGGAAGAAAGCAGGGGGTAGTAAAGAGAACGACAACATCACGGAAAGAAGATCTCCTGTGCTGCCCTGGAGCTAACGCGAGGGTGTCCTAAAGAGATGCTCTCACATCCTGTACAGTGCATCTTGTGGGGATGCTAAGCCGCACAAAAAGCAGCTGTATAGCAAAGTGTTTCCCCGGGGGTCAGCACATGGAAGCAGATACAGCTATGGTCCAAGTGGGTCTTCCGCAGCTCAGCTGGCAGCAGAACTTGGCAGCGTAAGCATTCGCATGGTATTGGCTGTGAAGGCATGAAAGACGGAGGGGACCACGAAGAGCAGCTGAGGCCAGGCACCATAGATCAGGGTCATAGTCCCTGCAGAGGAGGCCTTGACCAGGCCATTGTATGAAGCTGTGAAGGTGAAGCCTCAGTTGCCTTAGAGACCCCAGGGACTTCTGCCAATAACTGCAATTATGATGGATTGGAGCCTCAGTCTATGAAGGAAGTTTTGTATGCCACAGGCGGCAGAGCTGGAGGAACCCAGATATTAGTAAGAGTCCCAGATGCTGGGCATGAAGCTGCATGATTTGGTGGTCCCCTTCTTCTTCTTCTTTTTTTTTTTTTTTTTAAGAAGAATGTTTACTCTGTCAATATGTTGGGACTTGTTTTTTATTTTTCTGGGAGCTTATAGTTAAGAAGTTTCTAACTTTTAAAATGTTGGATTTTTTTTTTCAGTCAGGGTTTCTCTGGGTAATAGCCCTGGCTATCCTGGAACTCACTCTGTAGAGCAGGCTGGCCTCAAGCTCACAGATATCCACCTGCCTCTGCCTCACAAGTGCTGGGGATTAACGGCGTACATCACCAGCACCTGACAATGTTGGCCTTTTTAAAGACTGGAAGGACCGATTGGGACTGTATTTTACATTATGAGGTGACCATGGGACCTCAGGGGCAAGAGGCAGGAGGTTTGGGTTACCAGGATGTGTTTGTGTGTCCAGCTGAGAAGGGGTAGAGGTGTGATGGTAGGTCTTAACTGTCAATGTGACATAAGCCAGAGTCACCTTGGAAGACCAGATTGCCCTATGGAGATTCCTATATGGAGTTTTATCTTCATTGGGTTAATCGAGGGAAGACCCACTTTGAATGTGAGTGGCAGCATTCTCTGAGTGGGTTTCAGACTGTATAGCTATTGAGAATGTCTTCTCTATGTTCTTGACCATGGATGGAGCTAGCTGCTCCAGTTTCCTGCCTTGGTTTCCCCTCCATGATGACCATGACCTAGAATTGTCAGTGCTTTTGTGGGGATATTTTATCACAACAATAGAAATGGCTAAGTGACCCAAGGCTCAGGTCTGCATAGTTGGACACTAGCCCTACTCACAGCCATTCCTTACCCCACCAGGTCAGGCTCTTCCTTGCCCATTCCTTTTGCACACCTTTCCACTCTGTTTCTCACTGTTCTTGAAGTAGGTAAGGATAGGTGGACTGCGGTAATTAAGTGGTGGACGCTTAATTCAGTAATTAAGTGGACGCTTAAAATCAGTAATTAAGATGGCGTCAACACCTAGCACGGTGCCTGACAGAGAGAAATACTAGTTGATGGAAGTCATGCAAGCCTTCAGAGTTTTCTTTCTAAATCTGGGGCCAAATCCTATAATCCTTGCTTCAGATTTCCACAATGGTTCCCTTTCTTCTCTAAAACAAAGTCACAGTGCCTTTGTATGGCATTTATTACTCTATGCCTTAGCCAGGACCGCATTTCCCAGCATTGGCCAACTATGCCACTCTTACCTCTGCATTCCTGAGTACTGAACACAAAATGTATTTTACTGTCTCTTATAAGTAGTCCTCCAGCCTATGAGTCCTAGTTACCCATATAACTTGCGTGCTAACGCTGCCTCCTCTGTGGAAGCCCCTGCCCTGCTCCTAGGGCAGTTCCCCTCTTCCCTACCCTATGCTTGGCATCCTCCTATGCCAGAAGGCTCACTCAGTGACTGGCATGTCTGTCTGCCTGGAAAGTCTGCTGCAATGGGGCCCAATGAGTGCCATCCTCTGGTGAGGGGACCAATAAAGGAAAGTGTCAGGAAACGTATTCAGGGAAAGGCAATGGGCTGGGTTTTCAGTTTCTCTTTTGTAAAATTGACCCCTTTGGTTTCTCTTAGTGAAACCTAAGAATCTCTCAAGTGTGTTTTTGAAATAACTGCCTCCCTCTCCTTCCTATTAAGATGCAGGGTGGTTGCACTTCAAAAGCCAGGGTTCCTCTTGTTCCTTACTCAGCAGAAAAACTCATGCAAACAAAAGGAAGAAACTGACGTCTTTTTTGATTGACAGATGTCAAGGGACACCACCATCTAATTTCCTTGTTGATTAATTTGAAGGTAGTTTCCTGGTAACCCTGGCTTCCAAAAATGTATTTTAAGTGGCATGTTGGTAAAAGAAAATTAATTTCTCTGCATTAAACTTGCCAGCTTTTGAATTAATTGCGTGAGCATAACAATCAATTAATAAATGTTAAGCAAACAAGGGAAAATCGGTCAATTAAAAGTGACAAAATTGCTTCCAAGGGTAGATAACGCATAAGATTGTCACAATGCTCACTCGTAAGTGGTGACGGCCTGCCTCAGTACAGTTCGCCTCCCACCTTTCTGCACAGCAATTCCAATTGCCAAGACTTTATGATACTTGATTATAAATAAATTACCACCCTAGCCCTCCTCGCCACTGTGGCAGCGTTAAAGAAACTAAACACAGTGGCAGTCCCCCAGCATCCTGGAAGAAGGTCACTGCTCTGGGGAGGTGCGCTGTGCACACGGATTCCTAAAGAGGAGCCTTCGCCAGGTAGACCAGCACTCTCTAAATATTAGCCAGCACTCTTTGCCAGGAAGCTCTGTCTGTTGTCTTCCTAGGATAAATTCCAGAACCTGGGCATACATGAGAAAGGGCAGGAGCTAAGGAAACTGTTGGCCCTCTTAAAGCATCCAAGTCAAACCTTCTTAAACACAGTGCCAGCCATTCTATTACATGTGGGGTTGACAAGCGCCTGGGATGCATGGATGGACTCTTAAGTTTCTAGGTATTGAAATCGGTTCCCACTCATGGGAAGGTGGATGTCTTAGGGAGTATGTGTCTGGCGGTAGAAGGTCTTGGGGCTGTACAGGTCTCCTTACTGGGGTCTACCGTTAGGCTTGCCTGATCCACTTGTCTTCAGTCTGACTCACAGGACTGTGTTATCAGAAACTAACTCTTTGTCGTATCTGACATAGACTGAAAAAGAAATCCAGCCTTGTAATTTATTGAGCATTAATTAAGTCCCCTATTTTTCTCAAGGGCATTTATTATAACGGTTCTGTATAAAATTTCTAGAATATCTCCATTTTAGCATTATAGAAATTTAAGAAATCAAGCTTGGAGGAAAATGTTGACATCCAAGAAGCGCATTTATAAATGGTGACACCCAGTTGAATCATCTTCGTTTGAATGTTGACAGCTTCTCAATAAAAGCCATCCCCAAGATGTTTTTTTTTCCTCCACCAGTCCTTACCACATTTAGAGGTGCCAATACCCTCCTTTCTGAGGCTCCAGACAAAAGCAGAAGCCTGTTACTCCATGCTGCCCTGCTTCAGACCCCATAAAATACATTACAAACTCAAATGCTGGTGAAGTTGCCAACTCTGCCTTCAGAGTTTCTCCAAAATCCAGTAAGAGCTTCTCCTGAGCTACCATCTTCTCCCTCGCCTGAACCTCTGCAGGAATATTCTACCTGTCCGTCATGGTCTAACAGATCCACAGAGCAGCCAGGTAAACCAGCCAGAAGCATAAAGCCGATCCCATCGCTCCCCACGGTCAGTCCTTTGTGCCACCGCGTCACCAGAGCCTAGGGCAGTGTCAGGCAGTAGATTTAATCTCTGCGATAGCCTTGAACGGATGAAGGCAAGCACGCAGCTTGAGTGGAATCTAGCACATCTGGACACGTGAAAAGCGTTATCTGACCGCAGAGAAACCAGGAAAAAAGGGAGGCATCTCCCCTTGAATCTAAGTAATCCACACACCTGCCAATCACCCACTGACCTCATATCTCCCTACGAAATTGTTCATGGCAAAGAAGACATTGCAGACGAGTGAGGTTCACTGCCTCTCAGAGCCTCTCCTTTGGGGGCCATGCCTGCCCAGACTAAAGCAGAACTAAGGAAGCAGGTGCTGGAGAGACACTTGCCTTCTTTCTCAGCCGTCATGAGCGCCAATAGTCAAAAGAGTCATTCCTAAATTTTTGCTAAAATTCCAAGGAGACAGCAAGAGATGCGATACTCTGACACGAACGAGACTCTACCCAAAGAACTGTGATTTTAATTATAATAGATTTGGAGGAGCCATTGAAGAACTGCAGGAGGGCAGCCTGTTCCACCCAGATCTGGGGAAAGCGCATTAATATCCCATGTTTTTGTTTTATTTAGTCTTTCCTGGCTGTGTGGAGAATCACCTGAGGTAATGGGAGGGCTTCTTGGGGCTACATCAAATAGAGCTGTACAAAGAAATTTTATCTGCCCCTTCCCACACCATGGGCAGGGACCAGACTACAGAGGAATATTTGCTCTGCTGTGGCTTACAAGTTTACAAGATTGGTTTGTTTGGCCACTGACACTTGTGAGCTGACACAACCTTTCCAGCAACTTCCGTCCTTCAAAGGCTGAATGTCCCCACTCCCTACGCTGGCTCACTAGGCCTTGATATGGAGTTCGCCCAGAAGGCTGATCCGGGCCGGGTGTGAAGGCTTGCTTGCTCGGGGTGAAGCCTGCATAGGAGCACTGCCGCTGATTGCTTCATTAGAACCCTCTGCGCTTCAAGGGCCATATGCTTTCAAGTTCCCCTAAATGGTATTAGGGAAAAATATCCTCCAGGCATTATTTTTAAAGGGGACTTCAAACGTTCCCCAAGAAAAAAAAAAAAAAGGACAGCACGTTTGAACTCCAGGGGTTTGCCAGAGAAATCTCGCTTAGCAAGGTTGTGAAAATGGAGTCATATTTTCGGTTTCAGGGGAAAAGAACGTGCTGGTTACAGTCCGGGATAAATCTGAAAAGTGGATGGAGAAAGATGCAGAAAATCTCCAAATCCTTGAATCTTTACCATAAAATAGCAAAGCAGATCATGACTTGAGGAAGGAACATTTTTAAGGCACGTTTCCCTGTTCTCTATGATTCCCAGGGAAAGCTGACCGCTCTCCCGACATCTTCAGTGTGCACACGTCTAAAAGTTCTTCCCACTTCCTTCTGCACAGGAGAAAGATCCAACGTGATCCTCTTCCCTGCTCTTGGGTTACACGGAATCATACTGACTTTTTAAAGAGCAGAAAGCCAGGCCACAGGAAGGGGGAAGCCATTCCTGTGAAGGTAGCCCTCTAGAAGTTCTGTCCCCGGGCTCAAATTCTCCAAGTCCAAACTTTCCTCTCTTAAACAGTACCAACCTGATCTTGGCTGCAAGGATGTCTGCTTTCTTTGGCAGTATAGCTGTGGTGTAGCACATGAGAAGGACACCTGAGGAAATCCTGCCAGCCCTGCCCCCACTGATAATTCTAGAATCTTCTGTATACTCTACATTCACTCAGAGGAAGGTTGCACCGTGTGGTAAACCACGAAGAGGAAGACCCGCTCCCTCTCTATGCAGGTTTATATTTAAATTGAGATGTTTCCCCTTTTCCCTGTTTGTCCCCACACGTGAGTTCCTGGTGTCAGCTTGTATTTGTCACCTTGAGCACATGAAGGTCTTGCTCGTGTGTATGATGTTATTGCCAGGAGCACACTTGCAGCTGTCTGCACTACAGCCGTCTTCGTTCCGATTACTCCAAAAAGTATTCTTAAAAATAAAGGGGGGGGGGGAAGAGGGGGGAACGACTCTTTCTACGGGAGCTTCCAGGTTATAGAGGGCGGTTTCTATTTTAATTCTTAGAACTGATCTTCCCAAAATGAGAGCTCCTTTTGGCTCTGGGCTGTGCAGCTCTGCACCCTGCGCCTTGTTTTAAGCCTTTCTCTAAACTGGAAACCCTGATAAAGACCTGGAAATAGCAACGGGAAGCAGCAGGCCCGAGGAAAGTGCTGTCGCTGCTGACACCACACCCTCAGCTGTTTAAACAGCTTCGGAAAAGGCACTGCTAGAAGCTTGTTAAGGAGTTTCCAAATGCGTGGCTGCAAATGACTGTCTCTAATCATGGCTGAATAAAGCAAATGCCGCAAATGAGCTGGTGGCGCGCTCGGAAGGCCAGCGAGTGCCGGGGCTGCATCTGCTGAATGGATAACGACCCGGGTCAGTGCATGGCTCTTCGGAAAAGTTAAAAGTCCCAAGTTGGATCAGTTCATTTCTATATGTACGCAGACACAGAGGCAGGCAGACATGGGCGTGGTGCACACGGGCGTGTGCACATACACACGTGCACACGAGTGGACATGTTTAGGAAAAGGGAGGAAAACTCCCTCTGACAGTATCATTTTGACTGGTAGGGAAAGTCCTGGACAAGCAGCACTCACTATTCGGTTTGACCTTTAAGGAGTGTTGTGTACATTCATGGAATACTGGGATTTTAAATAATTTTCTAAAATGTATATAACTTACCCATTTGCTTTAAACAATTTTAATCGTCAAGCAGCTTTAATGATATGTTATTTGTTTTCACTTTAAGAGGAGAGTTAAAAACTACTCTACTCTAGGAAACTGCCCTTCACTGATGGTCAGGATGGCTCTCAGCTGTGGGTAACTCTCCATTCCGCCGCCACCCCTGTAACTGAGGAAGGAAAGTGTTGGCTCCATTCTGTATCTAAATCATTACTCCAAGTTTTCCCTTTCTGGTTAAAACCCAGTGATTATTATCCAGTAGTTCTTTAGGATGAAGGAGAAGTGGAGCAGGGTGCCCCCTTCTGTAGGGCCACCTTCGTGTTTCCTCTTGGCCGGGACTGCCATCTTTGCCCAGAGGAGCATGTGGTTCATGGCTCACAGCTGACTTTAAACATTTGTTAGATTTGGTATTCTTTAGAGCATCCATATAAAATTCTGCTAGCAAACTTGAGAGGAAAATAGGAGCCTTAGAACCTGACTGGATGCCGAACCCAGGAAATTGACGTAAAACCGCAACAGGGTGTAAGCAAAGGCGAGAAACACATCCTTGCCTTGGTTTCTAGCCAAATATAGACCATGATAGATCTTTCCTAATAAGAAAAGGTCCTATGGGTTCGAAAGACGGTGTCTCTCATACCATAGCATTCCTTTCTGGGAAGTGGAGCAAGAGGAGGAAGTAGGAAGCCAGTGTTTATTCCTTGCCTGGCAGGAGACTTGGTCCGAATCATCTTTGTTTCCTGACATGGTCAGGAGATACAATTGCAGCCTGTTATATTGAGAACCGCCTCTCTGCCCTGTCAGTGGCGCTAAGCCACAAGAGGTTCTGGGGGGCCAGGAAGGGTGGTGCCCATCCTCCACATCAAGTGACAGGGAATGAGAAAGTTGCCCTCTCCTGCCGCACAATGGTCCTCTGTCCTTCTCTAGGAGACTTTAATAAAGTAACTGAATCAGGTGAAATTTGATCAGATGTGTACAGCTCAGCCTTCCCGCTTTGCCACGCAACAATTTATAGAGGTGTTTCTACCACGGCCCTGTTTTATTAAATGATATTTGAAGTGTTCCACTCTCAGAGAAAATGTGGTTTATATCCTTGGCATACATTTACATAATCTCGTTAAGGAGATCTCAGCCTCTTAGTTAAACTACCCCAATAAAAAAAAAAAATCTTATCTTTGGTAGAAGAAAGACTGTTTTCTCCAGAGGGAACAGGAAGCAGATATGAGGTCTGGACCCATTTTTGAGAACCTTGGCTGTTATTGTAGTTCTGTTTTTCATGGTATGTATTTGAACTTTGTTAAAAGAGAGCAATGAGTAGGAACTGTTACTTTGGGAGGATACAGTCACGGAAGGAGAGAATGCTCTGTCTAATGGATATTAAATGTGGGTTTTAAAAATGAATTTTTACTTGTTGCTCAGAAAATATTTCTATTTAAAAAAATAAATAAATACACAAGGGTGATGAATTACCAGGACCCTCGGCTCCCCACTGGAGCCATCAAATTAAGGGTTAACCGCCCTGGATTCCCCTGAATTAATTAGGAGCTGAGCCAGGGGCAGGCTGGTGAGGGGGAGGGGATTGGCAGAACTCAGCCTCCCCCAGGAGGCTCCCAGACAACAGAGCAGCCCACTGTGGGGTAGCCACTGAGAAGGCGGACCCTTTCCCAGAGAAAAGCTCGGGCACCGGAAGCATGGCCCTAGCCCACGGCAGCTCAGGCCTCCTGCTGCCAATCAGGTGCCAACCCTCCATTGTCTGCCAGCCAAAAGACACCAGGTCTGGCTGTTTTTCAGGACAGAGTTCATTGTAAATACATGCTTTTCTCCTTTGGAAGGCAGGCTATGACGTGCCCCTGGGTGGCCTTTATTAGAATCCATGGGCTCAGCCAGCTCTCTGTGGAGAGGAGCTGCAGCTGGGTGGATGGTCCGGCCTGCCAACTGACACCATCCCAGGCAGTAGTGAAGGCCAATGCCCAGGTCCTCGTGAGAGCCAGACCTGGGGAATCCGCCTTCCTTATAGGCCTTCTTTCTCTTGTGCACACCCGATTTTAAGGACCACCAATTCTAGAAGTTGTTTATGCTGGTTTGTTTAAACAAAATCCCCGATGTCAACATCAGATAGGTTATGGCTTCTAATTAAAGGGCTCAGCTCGAGTGCTTTCCCATCGGCACCTGTCCTTTTTCATCACTTTGGGTGCGCTGAGCTATCTAAGGAACTCCATCTGTGAGAGTACCAATCCCGTGTTCACCCACATCTCTGCCTGGTGGGTCATCCTTCAGGACCCGAGCATGTCGGTGAACACTGGCTCTCTGCCTTCCCTTTGCTGTCCACAGTCTCAGATGTCCTGGAGCCTTCCAGCTGTATCTGCTTCCAGCTTCCCTTCGCTGGCGCGGGATCAAATAAAGCCTCTTACGTTCCTGTGACGTCATGCTTCCTCCTTGCCTCCATCCAAATCTGAAGCGATGTTGTAGAGAGTCCCTGAAAATTAATGCTCGCCACACAGCGATAGCCCTTCCACCCAAAAGATTGATCTCTGCCAGAATTCTTTCTTAGAGCTGTTCAGACCTCTCTCTAGTGCCTAGACTTGCTCCTCTTATCCCCACCAACGCGAGCCCTCTGAAACTCTCCCTGTGCACTCCATCCAATATCAGTACCCCTGTTATTAAGGTGATTCTTTAGGACGGACTCCCGGAAAGGCTGTCACCATCCCCTATGTTCACAGGCACCTTCCATGCCTACCTGGGGACATTCCAGGGCCACCTGTCCTGCAGCAGACCTCCCCCACGGTCTGTCTTCCCTGGCATAGAGCATTTCTTCTGAATCATCTCCACACATTCCTGCCACCTCCTTGAGAAGTCAGCCTTCCCAACTTTCTGCTCCACGCTGTTTGATATAAAGGGGCCTGGTCTCACCCATGGCTCAGAAGAGAGGTGGTTGGTTGGCTGATTTTCAGATAGCTTGTGGTAGAAGCCAGAGATACAGAAAATCTGCTCAAGTAGTCTCCAACCTATCAATAGTCTAAATACTCAAGAGAAGATTCTAGAAGAATTTGCATGAAATAGCATCTACAAGGTCAATATTATTGTCCCTATCTAAATTAAGTGGTTGTGCTATAGGCTGGTTATTTTGGTTCTAAGGCCCCAGCTAAGCCCTTATCTTTCCCAAGTTTTGACCACCTCAAAGCCTTCACCATTTAAATAACCAGCTGACTCTCCCTCTTAAGCTACTGGTTTGATGTCATCTATATTCTAAACCAGACTTCTACAAGGGAAAAAGAAAAGAGACCAGAATGCCAGAAGGAAGATTAATTTTTATGATAAATTTAGGCACCCCTAAAGGACAAGTAAAATATCTCTGAAGATGTTCTGAACTCAGAGATCTGTAGTTTGTGTGCTTATAGTCCTGTCTGTCCCCTACCTACCCTCGATATATACTGTGCTTTAAATCATGTGGCAAGTAATGTCAGCAGTGCCTTTTGATAATGCCAGTGTTTCCTAAGATTAGAACCAAAACTTCATTTGGAGCTCAGCTTCCAGATGTGGTCTCTTGAGTATCAGTAGGAAAGGTCTTATCAAGTCTTGTAATGGGCTTGTTTCTAATGAGCCAATACTGAGAAACACATCTAAGTGTGTCTCACTAGCAGGCAAGCAAACGGAGCAGGTGAGGAAAAGCAATAGCCATGCGTCCAGGCAGTGTGGCTGGTTACCACCACCACTCTCCTATGCTCTGCAGACACACACACACAGCATCTCACACGCCACTCATTTAGAGAAAAGCACAACTGAGACCCTGACTTTTTTTTTCACTTTGGGACAAAAAAGGAATGCAGCTCTGCCTGGTTTTCTTATGAGGGCAGGATCAGCCTCCAGACGGTACTATGTAAGGAGTTGAGGAACCTTGAGGCCTTCTGCCTTTCTGGGCATCTCCTGATGATAAGAATGGTGAGAGGAATTGTGAGGATCGAATTTTCATGGTACATTACCAGTTCCCAACTGTCCTCTGAATGTCCCACCAGGAATTTAATGGGGACAGTAGTGGGGGTAGACTGACGGAGCAGCAAGCCACGTACCCTGCACTGGGTGTTTGATTATAGAATTCTCTAGAGACCATCCAAGTATACTTCTTTTCCACCATTTTCTCTCTGAAGAAATAGTACCCTAGCCAAGATGGATGGCTTGCCATGGTTATCAGAACCAGGACTGAAATCAAAGGCCTGCTTCCAATTTTGATAATTCTACCCGACAATATCTCTTTCATTGCAAAGAAATCATGTTGTTTTTCTTATACTTGACATAATCTTGGACTTGGAAGTAGTATGTCTGCATTCATAATCATTGCCATCCATATCCTTAACATTCCAAGGAGGCTAGAGCCATTGCTTAGAATATTGCATCTAGAACTGAAGATTCTTTGACAAGCCTGTATTTATTTTAGGATGTCACTAAAGGGCAACTAGGAGCTTTCAGAAACATTTTTTAATGTATATGGGTATCTACCTGCATGTATGTCTGTGCACCATGTGCACACAGGCCAGAAGGTGCTGGTTCCCTTGGAATAGGAGTTACAGATGGTTGGGAGCCACCATGTGGTTGCTGGGAATTGAATCCAGGTCCTCTGGAATAGCAGTGAGTGCTCTCTACTGCTGAGCCATCTTTCTGCCCTACCCCGCCCCCCTTTTAAACAAAAGTACAACATTTTCCTCTTATCCACAAGAGGTATAGTCCCCGTGGCTCAGTGTTGGACTCCATCCATCTGCACAGGCTCTGGGTCCAATCTGATTCCTAACACAAAAACAAACACACAAACAAAAACTCTCCAGTAGATGCCTGAAACCTCAATAGCCCCAAACCATTGTGTGCTGTGTTATTCCAATGCGAAAGCTGAATTTATACACCACATAAGAATCATAACTCATTATAAAATGGATAGGATAACCATACTCTATCATAAAAGTTAGATGAATGCTCTTGCTTCCTCCCGCCCCCACATTCTCCTGCTCTCTGTTTCTCATCTCCTGACCACAGATGAAGAGAGGATGGCTCCAACTGTTACAGAGCAAGGAAGCCTCTGCTTAGGGGGGGAAAAAAGCCAAAAACATACATTGCCTTAGGCTTCAGGTACTCAAAGGGACCAAAAAAAAATTGCCTTTGGCATTTTCCTCCTATCTGTGTTTTCTCCATTGATAATGTCACTGGGTTTCTTAGTTTTTAGCTGTCATCTCCAAGGGGAAAGAACCTTCCAGAACAATCAATACCTTCAATGGTCACGCCCATTTAGATACCCATCTCTTACTGTCCATCTCTTGGGCACCTTCTCCATATTCTCTGAATGCTCAACACAGACTGATCCCAGGGATATAGTGTATGTCCTCACATCGGTCAATCGCTCCTGCCTTCCCAATTGCCATTGTCATCACTGTGCTGTGACATAGGCTCAGAGTTATGCTGTGGTACATGGGAGACAGCTCAGCCAGCGAGAGCCTGCTGCACAAGCAGGGGATTCAGAACCTGGGTGCAGAGCAGTACAGCACAGGTGTGTAACCCCAGCTCCCAGCAGGTAGAGACAGGGGGATCCCTGGAGTTACTGGCCAGCTACCCTCACTGGATGGTTGAGTTCCAAGTTCAGTGAAGGAAGATACTCAACATTGACCTCTGGTCTCCAAACATAACATACACATATCCAAATATGTGCCTGCATGCACACATGCTCTTACCCACCTCCACCTCCCCCACTCAGCCCCTGACACCTAAGTATGATGTGATGTTTACCCAACTTCTACTGAAATTTGGGGTCCATCTCTGTCTCTCTAGTTGCCGTGCCAACTGAAATGTCCCTGGAGCCCTGGGTTCTCCCCACAGGCCCCTTCTTTCTATGTTTTGTTGTTGGTCTCTTTATCTCACTGTGCCGTGATTTTACCTATGTCAACAATATAATATAGTCTTCCTATACTTTTAGTCAAAATTTTTCTTCCTGCCCTTACAATCACAAAGAAATTTCCATCTTTTTCTTATGAACGAACTTGCTAGACCAGACACAAATTAATATACAGTCCCACTCTCTCACCTCAGTGGCCTGGAAGACCTATGTGCAAACATTGATGCCAGTGCCCACTCCCTGAGACCCTTGTTTATTTGGCTTTGGGTAAGCTATGGAGACCGTTCTTATGATCCCAGTGTGTATGGAGGTAAAGAACCACTGGTGTAACCAGAGCATTCCAGATGTTCCATAGTTGTTAGTGTCCGCTCTGATGCATCTCACAAATGTTGGCATTTCAGCCAGGCCCTGATGTGGGAGTCTTCTGTTTTGAGTTGATTTCATTGGTTAATAAAGAAACTGCCTTGGCCCTTGATAGGACAGAAAATTAGGTAGGCGGAGTAAACAGAACAGAATGATAGGGGGAAGTGAGGCAATCGCCATGCCTCTCCTCTCCAAGGCAGACGCAATGAAGCTCCAGCCCAAGATGGACATAGGCTAGAATCTTCCCGGTAAGCCAAACCTCGTGATGCTACACAGATTGCTAGATATGGGTTAAAGCAAGATAAGAGAATTAGCCAGAAGAGTCTAGAGCTAATGGGCCAGACAGTGTTTAAATAAATACAGTTTGTGTGTTATTATTTTGGGGCATAAGCTAGCCAGGAGGCCGGGAGCTGGGTGGCAGGAATGCAGCCCGCAGCTCCTACTACAAGGCCCTACCAATCAGAACCCAAGGGAGAGAGACCAGGAATCTACAGGTGAGGGTGTCATATAACCAGAATTGGGGGTCACTATCCCCATTAGCCACCGCATCATCTCTCCCTAATGAACATACCGAAGGAATTACTTATGTTTTGACTTGCTCCGTCTGAACTCTTTGAATCCCTGTGGTCTGTTCTCTGGCACCCAGCAAGATCACGCACACCTTTCTTCAACCTCACTGAATGAATGAACGAACGAACAAGCAAACAAACAAATAAATAAATAAAAAGGAGTTCGAGGTCTTTGCCGAGGACAGCTGGGCTACTCCATCCGTAGATCCCACACCCAAGTTTTCAAACCAATGAGAGAGGGAAAATCTGTGGGGTGAAGTCATCACATCTGCACTGAATATGTACAGATGTTTTCCTTGTCATTTTATACTATATAGTAAAAGTCATCTAGGTCTAACTTATCATATACAGGAGGATACTCACAGGATCTCTGCAAATACTTTATTATATAAAGAACTTGAAAAAGGGTCAAGCATGGATGCTTGCCCATAACTCTAGCATTCATGACTGAGGCAGGAGGATAATGAGTTTGAGGTCAGTTGGGCCCAACTTCAAAAGAGGGGGAGTTCTGAATTATATACAGACTTCAATATTTTAGGGAGTCCAGGAGTCCTAGAGCCAATGCCTCAGATACGGAGGGACACATGCATTTCTTATCTTTATGGCAGTCTTTTTAATATTTTATTTAGTGACTGAGTTGTTTCAGTTCTCTTGACATTAAATATCAGAGCTAGGATTTGAACCCAGACCCTCTCGACAATTCTTGATCTTTTACCTCTTAATCCTAAAGGCAGTAATGAAATTTAACAAAAAAAAAATAGCTCTCTCCATGTTTGTATGAATGCTATCAGACTCATTCTGAATCTGAGCATAACCAGTCACATGGAGGTAAAAAGCATTATAAAATAGGTTTGGGCAGACATATTAGCTTAACCCTAAAATTTAATCATGGGACCCCAAAAAAATTCCTTTCAATCCTGCCCCCTCTCTCTTTTCTCTTTCCTGCATGATTTGTGCAGCATCCCAGAGCTTCTCGGCAATATGAGCTTCGGGTTCTAAGGAAAATGGTCCTGAAGATTCATCGTCGACTTTACTTAGGGAAGCAGCAAGCTGCCATCTGGCATATAAGTCTAATGTTTCATTCAGGAAGAGTATTGACATTAAAAAAACAATCGGGCATAATGGTGCTCAAGTGACCACTCTCACGAGACCCAGAATCCTAGGCTCCAGGCAACTCACTGTTTCTAAGCCGAGTGACTGGGCAAGTAATGGATTTCCCAGACTTTCACCAAAGAACAGGAAAAGTCATATTTTTATCCAGATGTGAAATGTTATAATCTATCTAAAACTAAGGTATTTGGCCAACACTAAATAGCTATTTGGTCCTTATTGCTTGATGTTAAACATCAGAGACTCCTTTACCGATTAGCGAGCATCTATGCCGACTCTCTCCTGTGTTTTCAGAATTCCACTGTGGAATAGTCACTGTTAGTCCCATTTCCCGGGGGGAGGACGAGGAGACACAGGGAGGCTGAGTGACTTGCCTCGGGTAGGAGAATCAGGTAACTGCTAGTCTAGACCCAGCTGGACCCTGCTTTGTCTCTCCTCCAATAGGGCAATAGGGCAATCACCACAGTCAAGCTTGGAGCTCAGGGACAGGCGAAGGCAATGCAGGAGCACCTCCTCATCTGCCTTCCCTAAATGCGCTCCAGCCCCGATGCCCTGAAATTACTTTGGAATAGAATATCAAGTGGGGATTATTTGGCATATCATCTCTGGGTGTGTTTTCCTGGGCATTTATAGATCTCCGTTTCTGTGAGGCTGAGTTTTCCTGATAAAACAAGACAGATCATGATAAATGAGCATCTATGTAAGCCTAGCTGGGAGGAAGACGGGGCTGCAACACCCCTCCTGTGAAGTTAATCCTGTTTCTTTTAGCTATTTCTTTATTAGTTAATGAGGTCTTGCAAAAAAAAATAAAATAAAATAAAAAATGTGTGTCTCTGATGGGGTTTTAGCACCCTTGCCTCCAGGAACGGTTTCAAATATTCATAAAGTGGCTCATCTGACCAAAGCTTACAGCAAAGGTGCATTAAGTATGAATTTACTCAACTTCAAATGTGGGTGGTCGAAAAGCCGCTGCTGAAATAACCTAAATAATCCTCCTGGCTGGTGTCTCCCGCTCCTGGGCTCTGGGCGCTCATGTGAAGGGTGACAGAGAGAGGCATTATTTACAACAGCCAGGACTCTGAAGGGCAGCCCCGGAAGCTTTGATCCCGCTTCCTGACTGACAGGAGTGTGCATTGCTTTTGGAAAACAGAATAACTTAAGAGAAGCAAAAAAAAAAAAAAAAAAAATAGAAAAGGAATTGCTGGCCGAGCCCCTGGGAAGGAGAGCAGACTCTAGATGGTCATGTATTGTTCTGGAGGGGCAAGGCAAAGCAAGGAGAGAGGAATCTACAACCCACTTTGCTTCCTCACGGTGAGGGAGCAAACGTGGAATCTTGAGGAGTGGTGTGGCGCTCCGTGATGGATTTGGAGAGCACAGCAGATGTGGAAACTCAGCCACTAAACAGGGCTCCTTGTGGAGCAAAGCCCGGGAGTCTCTTGTTCGGCCTTGTTTTGGATGATCCCACACACAACAGGGGCCTCAGAATGCTGCAAGAGTTGGCACGCGTGTGTGCTCGTGCGTTCCCAAGCTACAACACACATACCCCATTTCTATCTACCTTCTCAGAGTAACAGCTTAGAAACCCTTCATGGTCTTCACCCATTTATGGCTTTGTCTAATGCATCAT
Source organism: Alexandromys fortis (assembly GCF_014885135.2). Taxonomy (NCBI): domain Eukaryota; kingdom Metazoa; phylum Chordata; class Mammalia; order Rodentia; family Cricetidae; genus Alexandromys; species Alexandromys fortis. Next base: position 7,675,337 of record NW_026067913.1, on the reverse strand, counting down.
TCCTAAAACTGCCCCTGTGGCCACCATTCTGGGTGGTGTGTACACTTCGGCTCATAAACCAAACTATTCCACCAATACTCCTCCGGGAGTTCCTAGGCAAGTACATCCGAGATGCATCTTCCTGACTCTGCTGAATGTGAACTCACAGAATGCATCACGGGCCAGCCTCCCCCAACACCCACCCAGTCGCAAAACTCCTGGTCATCTGGTATTGCCCATTGAGAGATGTCTGTCACCAAAAGAATCCCTTTATACCTTTGCCCTCAGTCTGACTCTTGTAAAACTCACTGAATTTTCTGAATGAAGGAAATCCGTGAGTCACGAATTCCAAAAAGCAGATGGGCATGCAATCTCTCTCACCCCGAAATCAGAGAGAGGAGGACATCTTTTACTAACAAGGGCTAATAATTCAAACATTTCCTTCTGCAGCTAGCCCAGTGCTCAGCATTTTAGGCCTATGATGTGAAGATGAATTTCCTATAAATATGTTGGGGGAGGGATCCTTAAAATAACGGCATGGCACTCTAACGATGCTATCTGGAAAAGGCAAGTAGTATGTATTTATGCTTCACCATGAGCATATGGAGGCCACGCTGACAGCCGCTATGCTATAGAAGGTACAGCCTCGCATTGGTTTTTCTGATGAGACTTTTCCTTCTTTGGGAGAAAGAAGCTGTACTTCTGGGATGTACGTCTGACTGGTGTCCTGTACTTCATTTTTTTTTTTCCCCAGGTGATTCACATAACAGGCCGGCTTCGCCTCAGAGTGTCGTTGTCCCACGGGAGGACGGTCCCCAGCCAAATCATGGGTCTCGTGGTGGTGGCTCACGCCTTGCCTCCCCCTACAATCAATGAAGTCAGGATTGACTGCCATATGTTCGTCACTCGAGTCAACATGGACCTCAATATCATTTACTGTGAAAATAGGTACTTTGGTTTCTTTTTCATCTGAAATGAATGGTTTCAATTCATCCCATTGCACACTTCCCATTGGTGAAGGTTTGCTTTTGGCTGCCTGGAAGATTTTTTTACTTTCCCAGGGAGGCGCATTAAACCCTGATCTTGTTTTTAATGGCTGCTTGGACTGACACCCAAACATGCTTTTTATTTAAAATTTACATTGCTTCCCTGACTTTCATTTGGGACAACAGTTGAATGAATTGGGATACCCAGGCATCCATCCGCTAGAAAGAAGGCCCGTGTTGGCTGAGGACCTAAGTAGAGAGCAGGGCTGAGATGCTATAGGCAGAATGATGCAGTAAAAGGCATCTCCTATGCCTCTGGGTGACCTGCCTCCCACTAATTCAAGGGCCCTGCATCTGACGGGCAGTATCCTCCCAGACACAGCATAGGACAGATGAGAATCCGAGCCCCCACACACACACCCACCCCGAGGAAATCTGCCGGAAAAGGAATTGGCAACAGTATTAAATAAAACTTTGTCATGCGATGATTTCTCTTTTATCAATTAAAAAAAAAAAAAAGATGATTCATCCTAGAAATGAGTTGGCAGTTCTTCCCCAAGACTGAGCTTCTACAAAAAGGACTTTTTAGCCTTCGGTTTGAAAGTTCACTTTTTCCATTAAGCACAAAGCAAGGGACAGTGATGGGAGAAGGTGTACCTTACTGCCCTTTCACCTAGAAGTCACCAGCCCATCTGACGGACGTGAGGAGAGAATTGGGAAGCAGAGAGAGGGGAGGGTGTGGGGCTACCTGTGCATCAGTCTTGGGAAAGCAGTTCTGCCCGGAGACCCACCGAAGGAGCTGAGGGAAGAAGCTGAGGGGCCATAGACTGTTGTCAGGTTTGGAGCAATGTACGTCCCCTGAGCCCCGGGAATGCCTTCAGAGGGGAGACAGGAGAGCAGAATGGTCAAGTGGCTTGGGTAATTGACCTCCCCAGACACTAGCTAAGAGGAAGGTCAGAAGCGCCTGCGTCTACCCAGTCCACTGGGAAGGGCTACGAAAGCCACAAGCCAAGATCACTTCAGGAATGGTCTATTTCCAGCCATAGAATTTCCCTGAGCTCTGAGGCTCAATGGTGCAGACAGTGTCGCGATTCTGTCACTGTTTTTGCAATAAGTAATTCTAACCATGCTCCAGGTCTGCTGGCACTCACGAAATCTTCACTGTGATTGTCCTCTTGGGTGTGCCGCGGGTGTTCTAGAGGGGACACGGGGTGTCAGGAAAGACAAGTTAGCCAGACGGAAGGATTAGCAGGAGTGGGCGTCTGCTAACAGTGGCCACTGATTTTAATGAGTGTCTGTCTGTGCCTGCTGGCCCACACATCTGCTAGTCACCCCGCAGCCCCATTTCTGCTTGCTCTCCAAGGTAAGTATCATCACTGCTCTGTCAGCCTGGCCAGCTTGTTTTTGGAGAGGGAGGATTCACAAGCCCCTGACTTAGCCACATGCCATGAGGGCTCCCATTGTCCTGTTTTCCTTCAGTGGCAAGAGTGAATGGTAAGGACCCATTCCGAATAACCTCTGAGGGAAACTCCATATATACACACACACACACTGGACGAACACAGTGAGCTTTTACAAAGCCCTTAGTCTCTAAGTTAAGATGTGAGAGAGTGGAAGAGACCAAAGAAAGGGAGACGCCGGGTTGCCAGAAGATGGACACACCTCAGAACCCTCCAGAAACCTGCCTCCACTCACCTGCCATATTTCCAACAGCTGTCCTATCCCAGAATGTCACTAGTTTTCCTTGCTGTGTTCAAGTGACTAATTTTCTAACAAGCTTTCAATATCCCAGTCTAGCAATTGCGATTATTTTCTGTGACCTGCTCTTAGCTTTTTCCTTAAAAAAGAAAAAAAAAAAAAACTCCATTAACCAAAACAATGCATAATTCTTCCCCAAGTGAAGATGACAGCAATTCTGAAAAAGTCCTTTCTTGAGGGGAAATTGCCTATTTGCCTTACAGAAAAGCTGCCAAACTCTGGGCCTTGCTAATCCCATTCATGACTCTCCCCACCAAGTCATGAAGTTATTTCCAGGTGAGGGAACAAGGACAGGGGAAAGATAGTTCTGCTTCCGGCCTGCCGAGCTCCTGGCCTGCCACTCCCTGCCTGTCACTCCCGGGTGTTTACTAAGAACTCCTCTACTCCCGAACTCACAGCATTCACTGCAACACACTCTGGTCCATCTTTAGGACTTGATCCTGATTTTTGGAAGGTGTTCGTCCAAATCAAGAGATAACCAATGAGGAAATTGTTAACTAGAAGCTAAGCTTGCTCCTTGGCGATTCTTGTGTCCTTAGGATGGCCCAGGGCAAAGCTAACACCTAATGCTTTCAGAAGCTGGCAAATGTCACAGACACCAAGAATGTCTTTTAGTGACATTCTGCTTCCCTTTTGTTGCAGAAAGACATGTTAACTGTCCCTGGGAAGCAAGCTCACAAACAAAGCAACCAATCATCTTTTCATCCCCCAAGGAATCTTCTCTTCCTACGAATTCTAGTTTGGTCAGAAAGGTCATTTCAATCACTGGACATTGAGAAATCTACTCACTACATGGAGTAGTACATTTTAATGACACCCCAAAGCATTTATTTATTTACTTACTTATTTATTTTTATTTTGTTTTTTGTTTGTTTGTTTTCAAGAAAGGTCTCACTATTTAGCCAACTATTTAGGCTGTACTGGGACTCGCTGTGTAGACCAGGCTAGATCCAAACTCACAAAGATCCTCCTGCCTCTGCTGGAAGGTTTACAGGCATGTGCCACCATGTCCAGCTAACTGCATGGCATTTTTGTTCCTTCTTAGTTCCCTATCCTGTGGGTCAGGCATAGTTTCCCAGGACTAATCTTGTGTCTCTTAAAGGTGATATTTCTAAATATTTGCTCTACATGTGAATAGATTCCATGTCATAAGTAATTTTAAAAGGACTATAAAAATTAAGTTAAACAAAATTTTTTTACCAACCAAAATGAATGATACAGCAGGTAATAGGCATTTTATACATGCCTATATAAAAAAGGCAGTGCCCCCTACATGCTTTATAGTGTGGGTTCTGTTTTCCTTTGCCCTGCCTGAGGACAGCGGGCAGGCACTCATACACATACACACACACACACACACACACACACACACACACACACACACACAGTCAAGTGCAGGCCCAGAAGAAGCTGCTGGAATGGTTTAAAAGTTTCTGTGTAGCATCTACCACAAAGCACCAGTTAAAAGAGCCAGGAGTGAAAGCCGAGCTCCCAAATGACTGAGACTAAAAAAGATAATACCCCCAGGCATCTGTATGTCTCGGCATTTAAATTATATCCCTTGAAATGCCAATTTGGACTTTGTGCCAAGAAGCAGTTGAATCCCTTTTTCATGGAAATACCCAACAGTAGACCAATCTGCTTAAATGAAAGGTGTCTCTAATCATTCGGTATAAACATAACATGTTTTTATTTTATTATGTAACCTTGAATTATCTTGGCTTGTAATGAGGATCCGGCATTGTTACAGTTCCTCAATAATTTCATGGAATTACGTTGTCTGAATGTGCATTCTGATGCCAAGGAAAAACCTACCTAATTACTTAAATGCAATTGCTTGATCTAGCGCATATCCAAATTTTGAAAAATGTTGTTATCTGCCACCGAGATAATCTTCTCTGCTGAGAGCATTTGCTCCGAGTGCCTCATCCTCAGAGGTACTTGGCATGATGAAAATGTGGCGAGCTCAGCCTCCTGCACTATTTGACAGTCTCTCTAGCTTCCAGCTTTCTGGGTTCCAATCTGGGTTGTTCTTTTTGCAGGATCAGTGATTACATGGACCTGACCCCGGTAGACATCGTAGGGAAACGCTGTTACCACTTCATCCATGCCGAGGATGTGGAAGGCATCAGGCACAGTCACCTGGACTGTAAGTACCCTTCTGAGGGGATGTAGCCTAGGTACATGTCATCTGTCTGTCTCTCTGACATCGTGGGGCTCGGTGCTGACCTGCCCCTTCGTGTCTCCTGGCTATATCTGAAATGACTGTCACCCCATGGGAGAAAGTAAGATATCTATAGTTGCAAGTGGCATTGGTCTTATATTGAAAGCTGGGCCTCGGGCGCAGGGAATTCTGCCATCTCTTGGCACTCCTCTAGAATTGTGTGGTCTCCGTGCTGTCTCTCGCAGGAAGCAGAGAGAAAGAACCTCCGTCTTAAACGCCTCCTTGACCCCTTCATTTTCTAGACAGCAATTTCCACTTTGAAATTTGTGGTTTCGGTTTCAAACCAGACACAGTCGAAGACAAGTTCAAATAGGCCAAAGCCTCGTAAAAATGCCTACTTGCCTAAGCTGCGAAAACTGGGTAAGGGCAAAGTCTGGCAGGGCAGGGACAGAACACAAGACCACAGCACCTGTCAAGAGCAGTGTCTTTCACGAAAGAGGCTCACACGGAGGAGCCTTGACTTCTGATTTCCACTCCTGGGAGTAAGAAACTGGTGTTCGCTCCTTGAGTCTTGCTCTGGGCTCCTCACCTCAGACTGAACTCACAGGGACCTTCTGTAATAAGAGAGTCAAGAGCAGCCACACTCTGGTGGAGTCTAAGCAACAGCTCACATACGGACTCGGCATGCGGGTTTCTCTCAGAGTACGCCAGCCTGTTTCTGCAGAAGAGGTTCAGGAAGCTGGGAACTAGTGGAAGTTGCCTCCTCCAAGAACATGCCTGTTCTACAGACTTCCTGAAAGACCAGCTCTGTCAGCTACATTCCTGGAAGGTTCTACACAGTTCAGAAGCCCAATTTTCAGTATATGCAACGTACTACCCATGACGTACGTAGTCCAGTTCAAGATGGAGGCTTTTTGTCACCAAGACCAGCATGGGAGTCTTTGCCCCTTCCTGTCACAGCTGAGGAGAGCTACTCCCCAGATATCCAGCCTTTTGGAATCAGTTCTTCACTTTCAGCTCAGCGGTTCAGAGCCTGACAGAGACTCGGCTGACCCAAGCAAGTCTCTACATGGTCAACACCATGGTACTATGTTTTGAACTCTACATTAGCAAAACTGGCATGAGACCGAAGTCAGTGTCAGATCCTGGGCCTCTGGGCCTCTGGGCACACAGCCTGACCATGGCTGCTCTCTAGCCCAGTCTTCTCCCGACGCTAGGCACGTGCCTTGATATTGCTCACCAGGGAGTCAGGAAACACACTTGTGGCTAAGAACGAATGGGTGTTATGTATCACAGAAGCAGATGGCTCTTCAATTAATTGGGGGGGGAGGAAATGATGCTCTATTCCTGAACAGAAACATCAGGTTCTGTGTTGCTGGGGATTCAGGAAAAATTTAGAAACTACAGGTCTCTGAAGAGACCAGCGGGTGTATTTCTGGAACACCACAGGCCAGGCATACAGACTTTTTAAAAAATGAAGATACTGTTTTTAAGACAATGACACACACACACACCCATTTTGGGGGAGGGCTGAAGCAGGGGGTTCTTTCTCATTTGAGAGCCTTAATTAAAGTCTAAATTCCAAAACCTGCTGCTGATTTGAAAAGAACTTTGTCATCCGTGGGCTTTGACGACGCCATGTTGTTTCTCTCAGAATTGATACACAGCTTGAAGGAAGACAGTTCCTGGGGAATGCAAGGCCATGCAGCTCAGGCCTTCCCAAAAGTCTCCAGCAAATACGCTTCCTGGCATCCTCTCCCATCCGCTCTTGTCTTGTTTCAGTAGCTAGAGTCATTTAAAAGTGCTGGGAAATAAGCTACTCCGCCATCCACCACTATGCAGCTCTAATTTCTCTGCTATCTTGCGAGCTAATAAACAGAGAAGGTATGCTCTCAAAATCTGTGATTTTTTTTTTCATTACTTGATATTGACTTACTGGCTGTTGCTTTATGATTTAGCCTCCTAACAATGATTGAGTTCATACTTTTAACGCGCACACACGACTTCTCATCTTGAGTTCTTTTAATAACCTTAAATACATGAAAAACAAATAGAAGGCACCGATAATTCTGCACAGTAAAATACACTTCACATACTTAGCTGTCATGCTGTGGAGTAACCCCACAATGTCAAGTAGCGCACAATTAGTCAAACTGTAGGGGGAGGAAAAGGAGTGTTTTGATCCTGCAGAATTTTGATCCTAATCAGATTGAAATTCCAATGTTCTTGTAGCACTTAATATCTTCAATCACACACATACACACATCAAGCTGACTCCAATGTCAGGTTTTGCATTCTGGGACTGAAATAAGATCCTGGAATATACAAATGCATCTCACTTGGTACAATAAACATTAACATCATTATAAAGTAAGATTGAGTTTAAAATTGTGTGATGGAATGTCTGATGTTTACCTAATCCTCAGACCAAAGCCAGCCCAGTAACAAAATGACAGAGCATGTAATAAGCCTGGGTTGTGTAAACACTGGAGGAAAAGGCAAGGGGCCAGCACAGCATCTTGCTTGTCCAAAGCCCTAGGCTATTACTGAAGGAGGCCTCAACTGTGCCTTCCTGGCAGGAGAAGGTCACAGTGACATAGAATCAGTTCAAGAATAAGATAGAATTCTAAAACAAAGAGATGGTTAAAAAATAAACCACATTAACTATTTAGCTTTTCCTCCTAGAGCTATTGGCACAGTTCCTGGTCTGTCTGTGGAAGGCGGGTTTCGACATCTGATCATACTTCAGATATTCTGATATCTGTCTTACACTCTGAGTCATACCTGAAGCTTAAGGAAAAGGGGGCTCAGCTGTCTTTGAGGACTAGAAATCCTATCTTTATCGTTGGCATCTTTCCTCAGCATCGGTATCTATAAATCCATGAATGAACTTGTCGCTAGATTCAGAACAGTGAAGAGAAATCTCGGCTGCACCAGGATAAGACGACTCGGAAAAGGAGCCTAGAATACGGGGCCACCTGCTTCCCACTGGGCAAGTTCAAGGTGCCTGGTGTGCGCTAGACAGATCTCCACAAACAGAGGCACAGTGTTAGCGGGGTCTGGTGGCGCCTATCTGTAATCCCTGCCAAGAGGCTGAGGCGCCAGGATTACCAGGAGTTGACGTTTAGTGACCGCGGCTCTGAAGTCAAGGGAGTCCCAAGTCTGTTTATTTCCCACCGTGACAAAGACCTCTGTGCCTTCTCTTCATTAAACCCAGTTTCATTGGTTCTTCAGGTCAAATGGACTAAATCAGCATTTCAAGGTTTGAATTTTAAACTGCACGTGGCAGTGATTATTTGGGGACCTTTCTCTCTGCGCTGCCCTCTAGTCTCCCATTGCTCAGGAGACAGTGACCTAGAGATGACCATTTGTGCCCCCTAGATCACAAGTTCCAGCCACCTAGAGCATCTGGGTCACCCTTGAGTTATGAGATGTTTCAGCACAAAACACTCCTTCTGCCTGCGACCTAAAACAGGGACTTCTAAGCCCAGCGCAGGCATGGGATTTGTGTGGTCTTTATTCCTATGTAATAAAGCCTTTGCCTACAGTCTGGGCTGTTTGTCTCGATTTACCCCCCATCGGCTTTGTCCTGGGTCGAATCAACAACCCTCTACAGCCTCAGAGAGGGGGCGTGTCTTTCTCCACCTGTGACGGTGTTGTTCCACCACCAAGACTCAAGCCTCTGCAGTAGGATTCAGAGAAGAGAAACATGAACTGTAGATAAGGTAGCAGCTTCGCCTCCCCTAGTACCTTACCGAGGATGAAAAAGAAACTCTGGAAGTCTTTTCAGAGAAACAAAAGGGCTGCCCCTTGGCCTACAGGACCAAGTAGAGAGACAAAGCTTGGCTGACCCAATATACTTGAGGGTGAGTGTTTAAAAAAAAAACACACACACACAGTAGCCAAAGTGTTTGCTTCTTGATACATTTTTTTAGCCAAATGAACATACAGCTACCTGGCATAATGCATTCCATGCTGCTCTGCATCAATAACCCCTCCACTTCCCTCCTGAAGGCATCCCATCGCCAAATGCAAGCAGACTGCTTAATGCAGGACTAATTAGTATATCCCCTTCCAGTCTGCAGGCCCTCCATTGTAATTCCTTCCCAGCTCATTTTTTTTCTACAACTGAGCATCAATCAAAGTAAGTGCCCTGCTTGCCTAGGCAACACAAGATGTCCTCCATGCATTTGTCATCTGCCACACAAACAAAGGGGGGATTTAATTGTTGATTTGGATATGCAGCCATGGCTCACACGCAAGGAAGCTGCAAGGGAAGGAAGGAAGGAAGGAAGGAAGGAAGGAAGGAAGGAAGGAAGGAAGGAAGGAAGGAAGGAAGGAAGGAAAGCTAGTTTGGTGGGTAAGCCACATACAGACAGCACCAGGGGCTTTCTGCAGTTTTCTCACCTCAGCGCTTCTCCTGGGCTGGCATCTTTAGGGATTTTGCTACAACCTGGCCTTTGCCGGGACTTTTTCCCAAAGCAGAAGAATCTTTTCCTCTTCTCTCTTACACATATGAAAATTCCCATGGAAGGAAACCCATTGAATAGCTGCTGCAGGGGCTGCCCTTCTTCCGGGAGCCACACCAGCCTCCAGCGCAGCCTCTCTGTTAGCTGCAGAGACTTGTCACGGCAGCAGGAGAAATCCAGATTTCTAGGCAGAAACAACTTAGTATTTTGAATCTTTCTTTTGGGAGCCATGCTGATATGGCTTCTCAAGCCCATGTCAGGCCAACACAGGGAACAGGAGCAGCAAGTCGGCCTGCCAAGCTGCCTAGCGGCTGTCCACTTGTCACCCTGTTCAGGAGCAGGGTGGACATGCGTGAGGAGCTTGTAGACATACAAGACTTCAGGCCCATGCCAGACTTACTTGCCGACTCCCCTTCACACTGCGGATCGAACTGACCACGCTGGTGTCAATCAGTGGTCAGTGATTGGTAAATCCAAACCAGCTGCGCACCTGAGGTTCGCTTTTCTCTAGCTCTGGACTGGTTTTGTTGGTGATCGCCGAGTGACGGGGTGATCCTGGCAGTACCCCAGTCCGTGTTCTAATGAAATGACTCCATAGTTATTTGGTAAACTTGACTTTTAAAAAATGATATGAACTGGGACTGGAGAGACGACTCCGTGGCTAAAAGCACTTGCTACTCTTGCGGAGGACCTGGGTTTGGTTCCCAGCACCCACATGGTGGCTCACAGCCATCTGTAACTCTGGTTTCCAGGTCTCCAATGCCCTCTTCTGGCCTCGGCAGGCATCACAGGCTTGCAGTGCACATAGAAGCACACAGGCAAAGTATTTGTGCTGTGTTAAACGTAATGATACCCAGATTGGGAAGGAAAAGGAAATCTTGGGTGTTTCTTCCAGGGTACTATTTTCCTATGAATACTTAATTCCGTTGGGGCATTTTCCCTGCTCCCCTTCCATGTAGCGTTCCTGACTCCTTACCACATACACCACCTTGTGGTATTACCAGGAGGGTTCAAAATAAGGGGTTCAACGTGGGGAAGACAGCATGAGATGGCTAACTCTGAATAAGTAACAAAAAGACTATTAAATGCATGAAGAAAATATAGAGATGGCAGAGGTGGGGGCATCCAAAGGAAGAGGGAGAAGCAGCCCCAGGGGGAGGCACACAGGGAACACATCCCCTAGACCTAGGAAGATGATGGTGGAAGCCACAATGGCAGGAGAAACAGGGGTACCAAGGACATTTCAGGAGGAGACAACTATAGGGAGGCGTGGGATAGAAAATCTCTTTCCCTGGAAAGTGAACTTCAACTTTGATTTGACTGATCAATTCAATTCTCCAGTGGATTCCTGGCCTTTATTATTGCTCAAATGGCTGCTTCTGTTGTGTTTTTTTTTAATTCAACAACAACAAAAATAACCCATTACTCCTATAAGACATGATTCAGAAAAAAAAAATCAATAAATCATCCATTCCACCTAAGTCAACCCCATCACTTTTTTATCCTGTGACCTATTCTTGATCTTGTATGAGTTATCTTTCTATTTTCCTTAAAACGATAGCCTGCTTATTGGGAAAGGTCCTTTAAAATGTGTTTAGGTCCAGCTGAACAACATGGAATTTAATCCGTGTGTGTGTGTGGCTGGCATCCAACAGTTTGTCTTCAATTGTGGGGTTGACTAACCCCTCCCAATCAATGCCCACATTCTGTCTGGCTTCATGGAGTTTGGGGGAGGGGCATTGCCAACTACAACATACCTCGTTGCATGTGATAGAAACATAAGCCAAATGACAAACTTCCTTTGTAACCATCTGAGTTATGTCCTCACGAATCAAGTAAGTAGCTCCCACTCCCATCAGGCAGGACTTCAGGAAATGGTTCGTCACTGGTGTGTTCATTTTGAGTAGCCAGGCGTTCCCAGAGCCTCCCACCCGGCGAGAGAAGCACACCTGTGTCTCCTTGTCCTTCTACCATCATGCCCACGCCTAAGCCACACACTGGCCAAGGATGGAATCACTATTTGTGGTTTAGACAGGCTTCTCATCCTATTTGTGGCTAATAGCTTATTATCCCCTCCCCCCAATACTTTGGAGTAGGCCAGAAAGACATAAAACAAAGTGCTGCTATCCAGAAGGGAGGGTCAGGGTTTGTTCAGTGGACAGCTAGCGATGACCGCGGTGTGGGGGGAACGTCTTCCTGAGAAAGTATCAGATAGATGAAATATGGCTGATTTGCGACGCGGAACATCTGTGCCCCACAGCCCTAAGCTTCTTTATGAAGACGGTTCCAATGCAACCAAATGACTGCGTCCAAAAATGCAGGGTCCCCTGAGGTTAGACTGGTCCTTGTCATCCCCTCTGCCCCTTTTTACCTTGAGGCTCTAAGCCTCTAATGCTTCTAAGGGGGCACCTGACCCGGCCTATGTCACTTTAGCAGACGTGCCATGCCATTTCCCATGTAGTTATCACCCATTATACCCTGAGGGAGAAAGCGAGATGCCTCGCTCCCTTAGAGACAGCTGGAGGAAACTTCTCAGCCATCTTCACACTGGTGACTCCTCCACGAGGTCAGCTGCCCAGTGTTAGGGGCGGGGGTTAACGAGCACTAATTGACAGACAGCACTGCCCATCAGTGGGCAGGCCCGTGGACAGACTTTGTTCACCATCGTCTCCTACCACCTAACACAGTAAAACACTCCCAAAGAAAGCCTTCCTGGAGAGATCTACCCTTTCCCTCATTCATAGACAGAATCCTTTCCGGATGCCATGCTGAAGAGGTCGCTGCTTCTCCTTAGACAGCGAATCTCTTCAGAACGAAAGGTACGGAGGCCGGAATACAAAGCCACTGTTGTAGGTTGAAAGGGGCAGGAATGGGTAGCACTGAAACTCCCTGGTTGGACCAAAACCAGCTTGAGGAAACTCTGAGAGTTGGTGCAGCCGTTAAATAACACTTGCTGCTTTTCCAGGGGGGCCAGAGTTCAATTCCCAACACCCACCTGATGGATCATAACCAGCTGTCTGCAACTCCAATCCCAGGTGATCCATGAACACCAGACGCAGGTAGAACTCCTGCACACATAAAATTTCAGAATAAACTCTAAGATCTCAGCAGTCGCTCCTACCACCGTTCCTTTGACTCGCTCTGTCTGAAAGCACCACATTGATGTCAACGGTGTTTAAAAACCTTGGCCTCCAATTCAGTACATCATTGAAGAGGATGGGAGATTTATTTTTTTAACTGCACAAATTGACCTGTCCTAAATCGATGCAAAGTTTTCTGCATGATTCAATATTAGCAGTTAATAAAGATCTATCAACTGGCAGGGCGAGAGGACAACACCTCTTCTGGGGTTTAGACCACAGCTAGCGGCTCAGGCAGGGCCCTGTCGTTCGTGTTTTAGAGGGGATCCATATCTGATGTGTGGTCATTTCATAGGACAGCCACAGGTCCTTGTGTCTGTAAGCTTGGCACTCCCATCAAATATCAAACCCCAGTCAGCATTACCAAATATTGCTCAGCACACAGATTTACAAAAGGAAAAGAGGGGAGGAACAAAAAAAAAAAAATTTTGTGGATGCTTGCCAGCTAAGACATAGCTAGTTCACTAATTGCAAAATCCATAGGAAAAGTGTGCCTGGCATCAAAGCCTCAGGTGATGCTCTGAGGAATTCTAATAAAAAAAAAAAAAACTGTCTCCATCGCGAGTAAATAAAACTCTTAACACAGTCACCAGCTACAGTGCTGTGACTCCCATGGATTTTAACAATGACCTTCCTGTAAGCATCAAGGACTTTCACTTTTTAGATAAAGAAATTTGTTCTTGTTTTAAGCCTGTGTCGGGTTCATTCTCCAGTAGCTTACAGTTCTCAAAAGCAGAGGAAAAAGTCATCCAGTTTTTTTTTTTTTTTTTTTTTTTTTTTTTTTTT
>NW_026067913.1:7611627-7661839 GCF_014885135.2 Alexandromys fortis | reverse complement strand
TCTCTCTCTCTCTCTCTCTCTCTCTCTCTCTCTCTCTCTCTCTCTCTCTCTCTCTCTCTCTGAAATCATCCTTGAGTTCCACGCAAAGGGCGCCTATCTCTCTGCTGCACAGCTATTGAGGAGGGTAGCTCAGTGAGGGGGTAAGGTCCCGAAGTCGCAGGCATCCCCGTTGCCTGGATGACAATGAAGCCCTTTGTTCAGCTGTGTGAATGTGAAGTGCGGATGAGCTCAGAGTTTCCTAGTTATTCTATACTTACCTGAAAGCACCAAGTATTGGAGCTTTTGAATGCATATGCAGACTGCTAAGTGTCCTTTTGTGAGGCGCTGTGCTAAACGAGGGCTCCATCAGACCCCACCCCACCGCTCCCTTCTACCTCGCTATTTGGACTCCAGCGCTCTCGCTCTCTCCCTCTCCTCTTCATATTTCTGGAGGCACATTTGCACTGATTTCTTTTAATTTACTGATAGAATCGTATCCCTGTCGCAGACACTGGCATCATGTCATTGTCCATGTCTGGGACAAAGTTTTCCCGAAGAAAAACTTAAATCCTTCTGTTGGGAACCGTGTGCTGGGACACAGATGTACCCCAACGTTTGTGGGGTTTGGAGGAAAAGATATTATTGACAAACATAACTTTCTTGTATGCCAGCCTGTGGTCCTGAGTCATAAGATCAAGTGTCATTTTAAAAAAACATTCAATAAATATTATCATCTTAGCGAGGTATTTGTTATCAAAAGTCACATGTTTAAAAATGCAAGCACTTCACAGTTGGCTTTAGAGTATGTTTGCCACCCGTTTTCCAGTTAGGCATAAGGTAGCGTTTTTGACTAGTCAAACAGACCTTCAGTGTGGTTCCTTAATTGCTAGGTGGGCAGGCCTCAACCAGGAGGACCCAGACTGTTCCCATTGGGTTCTTCACCCAAGTCCAGGCTCAGCTGTCTCAAGACACAGTTTGTAATCCTAAAGAGCCTTCAGTGTGGAAGGAAGGTGGGGAGGTGGGCAGCGTTCCCTCAGAACAGAGGCCACTGGAACCAGCTTAGACTAGGAATAATAAAGAAGAAAAGAGTGCCTGAACCATTCTGAGAAAACCTAGGCAAACCTATTTCTCCTCCCTGTATCTTCATGGACACTTTGTTAAAAAGGAAAAAAAAAAAAAAAAGAAAGAGAAAAAATAAAAAGAAAAATATCTAAGAAAAGGCCATTGAAATTCTCTGAGATTTTAAAACAAAAACTAATACTTCACCATATACCCTTAAAAGACATAACTCTAAGGATGTTTTGATGTAATCATCAATTCAACCCAAGAATCTTTTTTTGTTTTTTGTTTTTTGTTTTTTTGTTTTTTTTGTTTTGTTTTTCGAGACAGGGTTTCTCTGTGGCTTTGGAGCCTGTCGTGGAACTAGCTCTGTAGACCAGGCTGGTCTCGAACTCACAGAGATCCGCCTGCCTCTGCCTCCCTAGTGCTGGGATTAAAGGCGTGAGCCACCACCGCCCAGCCTCAACCCAAGAATCTTGATGGCAGAATGTAAACTTTAGAACAAGGCACAAGGATGATGCCAGGTCGTGTGTCAGCAGTACTCAGCCTGTATCTCAAAGATGTGATAGGGGGAAAAAAAAAAAAACCCTTAATCGACGTGTTTTTCCTTTCCCTCTGCTTGTTTCTTGTTTCAGCATGTGCTGTGAACATACCCTGGGGCTCACTGGCTTGATGAGAAGTCTTTGTCTTGCTTTTGAGACAGGGTTTCTCTGTATAGGCCTCTTTGTCTGTCCTGAAACTTGCTCTGTAGACCAGGCTGACCTCGAACTCACAGAGATCCACCTGTCTGCCTCCCAAGAGCTGGGATTAAAGGTGTGCGCCACCACTGCCTAGCTAGTTAACTGCTTTTAAGGATTGTTATATCGACCAAGTTATATTGTACTTATTTCTGGGTTTCCTCACAAAAGGGACTTTGTGAAGAGGACTAACCTAAATATCTCTTCACTTCTCCCTACTCTTCAAACCTACCGCTCCAAAATAACAGCAGCAGCTACTAGATAGCAGAGAATCAAGAGAGGGTTTTTTTTTCTTGTATTTTTCAAGTTCTCTAATTTATTACACGCTAAAAATCTCTTTCAAACTGGTACCAATGTGGCTTTTCTTCTTGAGCTGATTAGGACCACATGAGCTCAGGAAAAGCTGTCAGATCCTGCCTCTGGCACAGCTGGAATGATCCAACTGATTTGCTAGTATGTTTTTTTTTTTTTTCTCAAGAAATAAGCTTCATCCTAAAGTTATAAATTTATATGCTGTGAGAAGATGTGAGCAAAAAGTATTCCTGATTCAGACAAAGAAGACATCGCGGTGGCACCTTTGATGTGAACTCTAAAACGAAAGCAACTTGGGCAACACTTTGGTCAACCTTCGTTCTCTCGGTCTTCTCTGAATTCCAACGACACATGGAGGTCCCACTCATTCAGAAAACACCAATCTACAAGTCATGATTGAAGACCATGTGAAGATGCTGGCCCTTGAAAGATTCTGTTTGTTAAAGACTAGTCCAGGGCAGAGTTGGGACCCAGAGAATGCCTGTCTTCAGCTGTGCCCCAGCGCCTCTGCAACCCACTCGTCGGTATTCACCACAGTGGCCCAAGGGCAGTCACAGCGCTCCCTGGCTCCAAGAGGAGGAAACCCTTGCTTCCGGGTCCCTGCCAGGCCTCCTCCACATCAAAACTCACCTCTCTGCCTCATTTTCATTCAGGGTTTCTGTCTCTGCTGAGCATTCCTAAGCCTGCTTTAATGTACTCATGGATACTAATACATTTGTATTTATCATCTTACCAAATGCCCTTCAGCAGACCAAGCCATCAAACCCCATCTTAAAAAGATGGCCTCGCAGGCGCTCTTTGCCTCAGCAAACCTTCTTAGGCCCTTATCTGATAACTGACTGGGAGGCGGGCGTTTTAAGGAAGAAAAGGCAGAGGTCTTTCTGTCACCTTTACATTTTAACTCGATCTCCCAGTTTCTTTCCTCTCTGGATTTGGGGTTTTCTGTTTGTTTGTTGCCTGTTCTGCTCCAGTCTGGCCCAGAGCTCCCCCCTTCCCCCACACACCAGGCTGTGCCACCTGCTGATTCAACAATTTTTTTTCATGTGATTCTTCAAAATGATTTCTTAGTCTTTTGGTCTTTGTCCAAAATTACTAAAACCGTGAGGAAGTCTCCTTTATTCTGGTTACAAAGCATATAGAATTATATCACCAACCAGATTGGAGTGTGGTGGTTTCCTCTGTGAAGAATCGCATAAGCCTCTGTCCTCAATTAGTAGTTAACCAGGCTGAGAGGATCTGAATAAAGGCACGCGACAGTGGCTTGACAGGAAAGGAGAGCCGTGTGGTACGCCTGGCACCTCACTGCTCTCTGCCTCCGCTAGCCTGGGAAGCCATGCATGCAGAAGAGCAGAACTTACAGGCCCCAACAAAAGGAGCACACAATGCTACCTGTAGAAGCTCGCCACCAAGGAAAGGTGACAGTCCCCGGCCCTCCAGAGCCCTGCACGGTGTGGCAGCTTTAGAACAAAACTTGCCACCGTGTGAGGCATTTATCAAGGCTTTTTCAAGCAACAGCGAAGACATAATTATTAAGTTTTACAGCCGTCCATTTAGCATATTGGGGGGGGGGAGTACAAAAAAAAGCACGGAAGCCTGTCTGCTTATAGACACGGCCCGTGGAGGTTTGATTTGTGGCCACTTCCAGAGGCAGGAAGAGTTTCAACAGCCCGAAACCTCATTCTTTTCCAAAGTGATTCCCTTTCCCCATCCACATCCCCCCCCAAAAAAAAAATCAAAATGTGCTTCATGAAACTATTGTATATGAAGCACTTATTAGCCGTAATTAAATGGACAATATGAATTTACTACATCTTTAGGACTCTGGCTTGTTCTGGTTTACAGCAAGATGATTAATGCAAATACATATTACTTGAGATAACCATTTAGCAGCTAATTTAGCCAAATTTATTACAGCAGTTTGGGGCTTCTCATTTTAGCAGACGGAGACAAGGACATGCCAAAAGTGGGTCATGTAGACGAGTGCGCACTGCCCTCTAGTGGCTGGCAGGCTGGTGCGCTGGGGGTGGGGGGGCGCGGTGAGCAGCGGTCTGGGAGTCCTAAGGGCAGAGCCTTACCTGCGGACTCTGGAACCATTCCCATCCGGAGCACTTTATTTCGGGCATGATTTACTGCAGTTTCCCCTTTTAGTAGCTCAGGAGAACACAGATACAAATCAAAGCTGTCTCAACTTGGCAAGATTCTGGTTAAAGTGTCGTTTTTAACATCTGCATTTTACAGTGGGCATTTAAAGGCACCAACCGGTTCAAGTGACTGAACGTTTTCACTTGGTCCTCGTTTTGCGCCGTATTTCAGTGGCTGCGTGGGATTGTCACTCTGTTTGGCTCAAGTCAAGTCAAGAGTCAGTGTCTCTCTCTGACTGGCTGGGGGGATTAATTTTGTTCTAACCTTCTGCCCGTTTCACCAGTTTACCCCGGCTGACCAATGTAGATTTAGTTCATCCAAGGACTATAAATTCTGTAAGACAAGATCAAAAGGAACAGATGGCTAAGGACACGGGTTGATATTGCTCAGGCTGAAGGGGAATGATCAAAGACAGAGGGAGTTAGGCATCTTCAGAACCATTCAAATATCCAGAATCTCAGAGAGGGCAACTCGAAGCCATGCATAAATCATACCCAGATTTGCCTTCCTTACCATCTGATGCTAAACCTACTGACAATATCCACACCACATTAGGTGTGCTCTGAGCCAAAAAAATTAGTGGTCCTTTTATTCCTCCTTTCACACCATGGCTGCCCAGAAGGGAATAGAGGCTCACTACAAATGCCAGGAACCCTAGCTGGGCAGCTGCCGCTCCAGTGAGAAGCTGACTTCATTTGTGCTAATGGCATCTTAAGTCGGGCATACCCTGGATTGGGTCTGAGATTGGGCAGAGATGAAAACCGTTCTGTGACAATCGTAATACTATGCCTTCTGTTTTGTTTTCTCCCGCCCCCGCCCCCACTTTACCCTATCCCAGTGCTGAATAAGGGTCAGTGTGTGACGAAGTACTATCGCTGGATGCAGAAAAATGGAGGCTACATCTGGATACAGTCAAGTGCCACCATAGCGATCAACGCTAAGAACGCGAACGAGAAGAACATCATCTGGGTGAATTATCTTCTCAGGTATCTTTCCTGTTTCGTTTCTCTCTCGGTTATAAACTGGTTAACAGCTGAAACGTCACGGGTGCCATCTTTTCTCGGGACGTGGGCAGTCTGCTCTTTCTTCCCCCAAAATTCAAAGAAACGGGAGAAGATCGAAGCCCAGGAAATCTTGGGTTGCCAGTCTTTGGGAAGCTCTAGAGAAACTGGCATCCTTTCCTGGTCCACGTCCCACCCAGAAAAGATGCCTGCAGCTGCAGTCTAGACAGGAAGCATCTCCCTAGCTCCTACATAGCCTTTGCCTCTGCACTCCAACCCCTGGGAAGGTAAAGCAAGAAGGATCCTTGCAGGGAATTGCATCCCCTCTTCCTTCTGCATACGGTCTTGCTCTCTGGGCGCTCAAATTTTGGTAAGCAAGATTAACGATTTTGCCCGAACACTGCCAGTCTCGGTGCAAATAATAACAATGATTATGGTAATAATCTCTTTTTGCTTGCCACTCTATGCACTTAGACAAGTTTTATGCTCTTAAAATTTGTATCCATGGGAGTCCAAATTCAGCTGCTTCCCGGACACTGGTGTAAGGTACCTTTTCTTTCTCTTTCCCTGTGTCTATTCTGCTTTGGGATTCCGACAATCTGGACGGTTCTGAGTTTGAGGACAAGCCTTCTGGAACGTTCTCTACCAGTCCTGTCACGAAGCTAGCACAACGTTTGGCGTGCCTCCCACCCACCACCATCGTCAGTCTTTGGTCTCTTGTCCGAAAAGCACCAAGCAGGATCCATGTGTGCTTGAGTAGGGAAACTTCCAGTGGAGCTAATGTTGGACGTTGATGCCCTTTGGCTGATATTTCGACCAAGACTACCTAAGTCCCATTTTTCTTAGAGACAGCCAAATGGAGCTGAAGTGTTAGCCAGCTTGGCTCATCTGCACACGGGCTCTTCAGTGTTTCCCACACGTTGGCCTTTGACTGGAGGCATGAAACGTGTTTGCTGCCCACCGCATATCAGACACTAATGATTATTGCTCTGGAGAGAGAGCCTTAATGGGTCCCACTTACAGGAGTTTTCATTTATCCACTTTTCTTTTTCCTTTTTTGACCTCTTTAATTCTCTCTAAAAGTGTGTGTGTGTGTGTGTGTGTGTGTGTGTGTGTGGCTTTCTGCAAAGCTTGATAATCACTAGGACTGTCCCCTGTGTTTGTGATACTGTCATGGGTCCTGGGGTCTGACATCAAGGGGTCCTTTTAAGTCATCCCACGAAACGGTCACTATTTCTGCTACAGAAAACTGAACAAGATCCCATGCACAGATGCTCTTTTTGCCAGGCAAATGTGGTGGTGTGGCTGTGAGGAGTTAAACACCGGTAAACATTCCCCAAGGCCAGACAGTGTCTGCCCACCATGTTGGCACACTGAAGGCCTCTGAGGTCATCTGTATGTTAGATATAGATATCTATATCTAAAGTCTATATACTTTAGACTACCTCTTTAGCCACATGACTCCCCATGCTGCCTGCAGTGGCAGAAGTAGCAAGGAATAGAAGACACTGGTTCACCACCATTAATCTAGTCTAGGGTCGATGAGGACTAGTCCATAAGCTCCTGGTGTTCTATCTCCCCGAGTTTCATAAGAGAGGAAGAAAGCCACTTGGGCATGAAAGGCCAGCCTGCAGGCTTCAGAGCCTTGGTCTCATGCGTGGTAGGTCTTTTACAGATGACCTGAAGACCTACCCTGAGCTCACTAGTAACTGTCCAGGAACTGGAGACAAGTGATCACGGAGACCCCATGGCACCAGGACCACAGGAAGACAAACCCAGTTCACAAGCCAGCCACCCATAGGTGACACTCTGGAGGCTGGCGATCTAGGAAGAAAATCATTCCTGGGCACAAGAAAAACTCCTAAATTGCCTTTTCTTTCCCACCTTCTTAGCCAAAAGGGATTGTTCTTTCCTAAGCAATACTCCACTTCCGGGCCCTATCCAGGCTCGCCTTCCGCTATTGAGAGCACTGCCCATTTCCTGGGAGCACGGACTGGAATTCCACACTCAGGCTGCAGAGTGCCAAGTCTGCCTCCCCACCATTAGTCTCATCTGATTATCTAGAAAAACCCTGGTGCTGTTAAAGCTAATTCACACTAAGGAGTAAATGCCTGATAATCCATCTTAGCGAATTAACCCTCCCAGGGACGTTTGCAATTTTTAGAGTGGTCGGAAACAGTGGCTTCTTAGTGTGGGGGATTCAGAAGCATCTGAGCCCACAATCATCTGTCGTCACCGCCTTGGCCAGCCGTGCCCAAGACAGCCGAGGCACTTCCCATTTGGAGGCAAGATGCTTCCCCTCATGCCTCGAGGTTACGGTCAGAAGCCTCTACTGATAATAAGTGTGGCCGCCTGGGATCGGCTTTTCCAGAAGATGGCTAACTCAAACTGACCAAACATTTCACTTCCGGGAGAGGCTCATTTCCAGATTAAAAACAGAACAAGCATAAAGCACACTTGTGTACATGGGCTTAGCTCCATTCTGTTAGGGCCTCTCCCGCCGCAATCAGAGCCCCAGCTAACAAGCCACAGGTGTACTCCGCATGAGCAGATGAAACTGTGATTGTAATGGGTGTGCTGACAGTTTGGGAGCCTCGCATCCCAAGATGCACCTGTGCATCTGACAGATCGTTAGGCACTGAGGGCCTGCCGCCAGCCCGCCCTCTCACCTCCCCAATCTCCCAACCCCCCCACCCCCCCGCCATAGCATTGGAACCATCGGAACAGCTGAGAGGTTGCACCAAGGGGCCAAGGCAAGGGTACTGAGGCAATGAACTCATTAGAAGCACAGAAGACGGTAGGACACACCAGGTGGTGTGGGAATGAATTGCTGAGATTTCCTCTCATTGGCCCAGCCCCCAGGTGTTATGCCAGGAGGAGCATCAAGCCGCATGGTTCTCTGGCCCCCAGTGGTACCTGATTATTTAAAAGCTTTTTAACGGCTTTCATGCAGCATTTGGGGTATTCAATCATTGTGGCAGGGCACACCTGTACCCTGGCACGCACAATCCAAGTTTCTGCGAGAAGTCTCGTGAGGAGCTGAGAAATAACTTCCTGGTTAGTCCTCTAAACTTCCTCAACTCCAGGAGTCTTAGGGCAAGAAAGTTCAGGAGATGACGAATGCCTGCCCTCCTGATGGATGTCTTCCTTCCCACAGCAATCCTGAGTACAAGGACACACCCATGGACATCGCGCAGCTCCCGCACTTGCCAGAGAAGACTTCAGAATCCTCTGAGACATCCGACTCTGAATCAGACTCTAAAGACACCTCAGGTATAACAGGTATTACTTCTCCATGATCTATAGCTAAGGCCTGCCGGTCTAAACACAAGGGGTGGGTAGCAGCCAGAGGGCCAGGGTCAGAGGCCTAGCAGCTGGCCAAATTGGCTGTATTCTGGTCACAGCTTGGGATGTGGGGTGCACTTTATGGTAGAGTTTGTTTTCCTGGTCCTTAAAATGTTTTGTCATCGCCACCCCCTCCCTTGTCTCTGCCTCTTATTAACATAGTAGTTAACAAAACCCCTTACTATCATGAGCTTATAGCTGAAGAAAGAGACAGACACAAATAAAAAGACAAGTCAAATAGGGAATGATAGCGTGGTGGGAAGGGGGGACCACAGATAGGCTGTGGTTTTCGATAATGAATAGATTTCCATCGGTGGAAAGCACAAACCTCTCTAACAGTCACCTGGCGCTCCAGTGTCTTGTCTTCCATATCCCTAAACCATATTCCGGGTTAATCCGACTCCCTGGCTGTGTCCACAGGAGTTCCCACGCTTGCCTGTGCCTAACAACCATCTGTTCACAGGCAGTATCTGACCTGGATGGACAGGGCAGGGCCTGGGGTAGGCATTAGCGCCAAGTATAGGACTTTGTGTGTGGATGGCCTACCGGAAGGGGCGGGTATTGCTGGCCTATGGCCCGCCCCTTCCGCTAAACTTCAATCCCAGGCTTTCTCAATTTGCAGAAGGGTGCTTTGGCTCGTCCTATGCCTGATGCTAAAATCTGCTGCCCTGCTAACACAGTGTCTTCTCTCCCCACTCCTGCCCCCCCCCTCCGCCACCTGCGGATCTCACGCAGAGGACAACGAGAACTCCAAGTCCGACGAGAAGGGCAATCAGTCCGAGAACAGTGAAGATCCAGAACCTGACCGCAAGAAGTCAGGCAGTGCCTGTGACAACGACATGAACTGCAACGACGACGGCCACAGCTCCAGCAACCCAGACAGCCGCGACAGCGACGACAGCTTCGAGCATTCGGACTTTGAGCACCCCAAGGCAGCCGAGGATGGCTTTGGCGCCCTGGGCCCCATGCAGATCAAGGTGGAGCGCTACGTGGAGAGCGAGGCAGACCTGCGGCTGCAGCCCTGCGAGTCGCTCACGTCGGACAGCGCCAAGGACTCGGACAGCGCGGGCGAGGCGGGCGCACAGGCGTCCAGCAAGCACCAGAAACGCAAGCGGCGGCGGAAAAGGCAGAAGGGCGGCAGCGCCAGTCGCCGGCGCCTGTCCAGCACGTCCAGCCCGGGCCTGGACGCCGGCCTGGTGGAGCCACCGCGGCTGCTGTCATCACCGCACAGCGCCTCGGTGCTCAAGATCAAGACAGAGATCGCCGAACCCATCAACTTCGACAACGACAGCAGCATCTGGAACTACCCGCCCAACCGGGAGATCTCCAGGAATGAGTCCCCGTACAGCATGACCAAACCCCCCAACTCGGAGCACTTCCCGTCCCCTCAGGGCCAGGGTGGCAGTGGTGGCGGCAGCAGCAGCGTGGGAGCACTGCACGTGGCCATCCCCGACTCGGTCCTCACCCCACCGGGCGCCGATGGCGGGGCTGGCCGCAAGACTCAGTTCAGCAGCTCGGCCCCAGTGGCCTCCGACCCGCTGTCGCCCCCACTCTCGGCATCCCCTCGGGAAAAGCACCCCGGGGGCGGGGCGGGAGCCAGCGGAGGTGGCCCTGGTGCTTCCAACTCCTTGCTGTACACTGGGGACCTGGAGGCCCTGCAGAGGTTGCAAGCGGGCAACGTTGTGCTTCCTCTCGTACACCGGGTGACAGGGACCCTGGCGGCCACCAGCACGGCCGCGCAGAGGGTCTACACCACAGGTACCATCCGCTACGCGCCTGCTGAGGTGACCCTGGCCATGCAGGGCAACCTGCTACCCAACGCGCATGCTGTTAACTTCGTGGACGTTAACAGCCCCGGCTTTGGCCTCGACCCCAAGACGCCCATGGAGATGCTCTACCACCACGTGCACCGGCTCAACATGTCAGGACCCTTTGGCGGCGCTGTGAGCGCAGCCAGCCTCACACAGATGCCCGGTGGCAATGTCTTCACCACGGCTGAGGGACTCTTCTCCACGCTGCCCTTCCCGGTCTACAGCAACGGCATCCACGCGGCACAGACTCTGGAGCGCAAGGAGGATTGAGCGGGGCCCCACTCCGAGGCATCGTCGGCGTTTTTATTTAGACCTTTCATTCTAGCACTTTGAATTCGAGCAGGTCAGCGTCTTCTTGCAACACGGCGGCCCCCTTCCACCCCTCTCTTTCTTTCACTGGACTTATTCTTTCTTGTAAAGACATGTTTATTTTTTTGCCTTCAGAGGGTCAGATGACCGGTTGCCTGCCATTTTGTCTTCTAAGATGTGTGTTGGGTTGTTTGGCTTTCCTTTGCATCTTTATTAAGATGTCTTTTCGTGTATATGCCTCTGCCATAGAATACTCAGTCTTGTGGTCAAGAGATTTCTCAAGTGACAACCGTTGGGTTTTCTTCCTAAAGATCTTGATATGATCAAGATGGAAAGAGACAAACATAAATGATTGTGCCCTGTTGACTAAGTCAAATGAAATGGGGTGGCTGTTTTTTGATTTCCCTGTCCCTAATTCCTTTGAAAATAGGGGAATAGTATTTTAGAATTTTATGCAGAATTTAATTCTTTTTATGATTAAGATTTTAAGATTTTCTTACTTGCACATAAAAATAATTTGGGTTCTTAAACTTAATTTCTGGCCTGTGACTAGAGTGTTTTAAAAAAAAAAAAGTTGGACTAAGTGGTAATTACTGAGACATTAACTTAATTTCTAAAACCATGGTGCTATCATTTATTAATCTGTAATGTCTTCATACAAAATGCAGCTCCCGGGCTGGGTTTTGGAAAAGAAACTGTGTCCTGTCCTAGTCTGGAGCCCCCGTTGCTACAGTCTCCTTGGTTAGTTAAGACAAAGCCCTCATTAGCATTTGCTGCAGGACTTACATTTACCTCCCAGCTAACAAACATAGCCTCACTTTCAATTTAAGGGGTCAGTAAAGCTCTGTTAAAAGGGGGCTTTGGACAACTCGGACTGACTTGAGGAGCAGTCTGAGTACATATTGCCTTTCGTTGAGCTTTTCTCTGTCCTTGCTCAGTCTAACGGAGACTGGTTTGCAACTTCAGTAACACTTCAGAGTGGAAGAAGGAAACGGAGAAATATTTAACATGGTTTTTGTTTGGGATTTCTTGGGGCTAATTTGATGGAATTTATTTCCCTTTGGTTCTTATTTCTGAGTTGAAGCCAACACGTTTTTAAAACTAAAGAATTGGTTAATGGGCTTCAGACAGATAACTGCAACTGAAAACTGCACATTCAATGAAAAAAAAGAAAAAGAAAAAAAAAGAAGAAAAAAAATAGCCTATTTTGTCTTTGTTGCCAGAAATCAGTGTGGTGTCAAACACTCCAAATGACTGTCCAGTATAGATTCTTCTCCCGCTTCCTTTTTGGCAGCTGTGTGTTAAGGCATCTAATACCAGGTGTGAGAACTGTAAACATGTGCAACGTGTCGTGTCCTTGGCTGTGGGTCCCATTGCAGTTTCGGTGTGTGTTCCTATATGCAGTATATGCTAAGCTAACGTAGTCGTTTCGTCCACTGTCTTCTCTGTGCTCTGTCTCTAGTGGAGTGGCGCAGTCCCATTCCTGCAGTCCTAGTGAATCAGTGACTCTTGGGGGTTAGTGGTGTCTCGTGGTGGCCTTTCCCTGTTGTCGCCTGTACTGCTTCTGCTGTCCGCGCGTCCTGCTTTCCTTTGCCGCGCCCCTGCCGCTGCTTTGCTGTTGTATATTCCCCCTGCTTTCCCTGTCTTTCCCGCTGGTCTCCCCCTTCTCTCCCCTGCTTCCCTTCTCGGATACCCCTGGATCTATTTCATTCTCAGCGATTAAAAAGAAGAAAAAAAAAAAGAGAGAGACTCTTAACTAGCTCAAGGTTAATGGAGCCATTTTTCCCACAACGGAATTCTGGGTGTGACGCTCCTGGAGTGCTTACCCCGGAGCACTGAAGAGTAATGCTCAGATATAGTAAGTAAACCGATGCCATACAGCCTCAGTGTTAACATTCCCAGAGTCCCTTGTGCTCTACGGTGAAGCAGCGGGTGCTTTTCTTTGGTTTCCTTTCAAGTTGGCTGATGGAGCAGTATATAAAGCAATTACCAGTGAGACAGAAAATGATTTCTAAGGCCAACCAACATTTTTTTAAGCAAAATGGGAGGGGTTAATGGGATATAGAATTGTCATATATATTTGTTTATTCGTGCAATGCTAATATAGTAACTCAGCTGTCCTCTGAATTATCACCGTGCTGAGTGGATTCCTGTAGAACTTTTGATTCTGTGAGTTGGGCCCAAGCCATGGTGGAATAATAACAGAAGGAAGTTAAATGCCACAAATCTTAGCACTGAGCTTCCTTGGACGACTTAAGTCAGTTTAGAAGATGAGAAAAGCCGATGGAGAAATTTAAAGATTAGTTTTGGAAGCCGTACTCTAGCTATCGAACAATCAAGGGAATGCACCTATCAGCTACAAAGAACAGCTAGACAGCTGGGTTTTTTTTTCTTTTATAAATGTTTCTGTGTTGTGTCAAAATGATTTCTGGTGATTTAAAACTAACAGATAATCACAGCTGCTGTCGAAATCCATAGTGTTTAAAATTACAAAATGAAAAAAAAAAACACTCCATTACCTGTGAAGACTGTGTCTGTGTTTTTAACTCTTTCTTGTACAAATATATGAAAACTTTTATGAGGAGACTGGTGCCACGTAGCTGAATAATGGGGAAAGGGATATTCTGTTCGTCAAGCCCTTAGCAGTGTTACCAACTCTACAATCTCTCTATAAAAATAATTAAAACGTTACAAAGCGACAGCTATGCTATGTTTGTTTTGTGTGAAGCTAACCGGACTTAACTTCCTGAGTGCCTGGCTTATTTTGAAACATTTTTTTTCATTGACCATTGATAATGCTGCAAATCAGAAATGTACATACTTCATTTACAACAGGGTTCTTTTTATACTTTTGTAGATTCTCATACATGTCACATACATGGTTGTCTTTATGTAACTTAATTTTTTCATGCGCAGGTGCCATTCTCATAATAAACTTCTCTTGGATTTGTTACTATCTGGCATCATTTCTTTTACATGGAATCATCCTGACTAGTGAATGCTGGTAGTATTTGTTTAAGCAGGTACCTTGGTCATTATTCTTTATCTTTAAAAAAAAAAAGAAAGAAAGAAAAAGCTTTTCTTTCAAAAAAAATGCATCCATATTTTTGTTAGTTTTGAAGAAAAAATATACGTGTAGCTTGTTTCCCAATGAGGCTGACAAGGCACAGATTACGATGCTAATCCAAATACTACACGGAACTTGCAACCATCCTGAATTCCCAGCTACCCCAACTCATTGTCATAGTGAGCATCTATTGTGCACGCGATCAACACCGAACGATGGGCCTGCGACATTAACCGCTGTGGGGAGAGTGCATTCTCTTCTTGGTTAATGCACACTAAGTGGTGACAGTTTTCATGCATTAATCATTGGAAATGCACTCCGTATTTTCATTTCTTATAATCTGTAATGTATAACCGACTGGCTCATGCTTCCGCCCTCTCTCTATCCTCCATACCCTACTTTGTGGCCAGGCTGAGGAAGTCACGGTGAAGTCAACATGTGGCCTGCTGGGTTTCAAAGCAGGTTATGTGAAGGATTTTCTAAAGTGCCAGCTGTTATCTCAAAGGTAAGGATGAGGTGGGTCGGTAGGTAACTCTACACGCTATAGAAAAAGGAGACAAGTAGATTGAACTGGCAAAGGAGACAAACGTTTGCACAAAAACTACAGACGATAGTAACTCTCACCTTCCTAGTTTTAAGTCTTGGGTGGCATTTGTCACATTGCCGGTAGCTGTTTTTAATGGGGGTGTAGATATGGCAGTGTAGTTAGGTTTGTACGGCCCTAGGTTTCTCTGTCATTCCCTGTGTGGGCCCTTATTCAGAAGGACTTAGAGAAAGAAACACATACCTGACTTTGCCCAGCTCCTTTCTTCCCCTTTGCTCCTGGAAGTCAGCTAAGTACATATATAGTTAGACTGGGAAAGTAAACAGGAGCAGAAACCCAATCTTAAACGAATGACTGGTGAATGAGGAAGGGACCGCCCCAAGTACTCCGGTGGGAACTGGTGGTGCTGACCCCCAGGGATTGCATTCAGGACTCTGCATGGGCCAAGGTCTCCTCAAGACACAGGGACAGTTGTATTAGTGACAGCGGATGATGCCGGTGGCCAGCCATGACACTCTACTCTGGACATTCAGCCCTGTGACCCAGAAGTGGTAGCAGTGAGGGTTAATGTGGGCAAGCCAGACATAGATGAGTTCAGATTCCCCCAGTCTGCAGCACTTCTGCAGGAAAAGTGGGAGAGATTCTAGATTCTTGTCCTCAGCATCAAGTTCCCTGTCTCTTATACATACCCATCAATGTTAGGTCACTAATGAAATAACTTCCCAGCCATAGAGGTGAGTGAACCCTAGGGTCATACCTCTGTCCCTCCGAACACTCTTACATTTCCTCAGCCCCAGGGCTGGCAGCCCAGCCAGAGTCCCCAGCTCTGCACAAACGAACAGGTTCTACTCTGCCAGACTGGTAGCATGTGAGTTTGTCGGCGCTCTAATTTATAGTTGATGGGCAGATTGGCAGGGGTGAGGGAGCTAGGGGGACAGACACCAGGTTCCCTGTACTGCCTCAGGTCTTCCAGCTGATGATGACAAAATTCATTCAGCAATAAAAAGAAAAAAGAAAAATTTTACACACAGTAATAGAAAAGCCAAAATGGAAGAACTACACTTGGTCGCACTTGAAGAAGCTGGGTTTAGTCCTCGTGGATGGTAATTGTTACCATCTTCCCTACTCCTAGACAAAGTCTATTCACACTGAGAATGTTTAATAAGCTAACAAGGAAGCATTCTAGCCTGGGCACTACACTGAGGGATAATAGATAATACCGAGCACAGAAAGCGGTCTGTTCAAGCCAATGCTCTTCTATAGATTCCAAACCATAGGAGGAGTAAGGGTCTTGGAAGACAAGGACAGACAGCAAGAACAGCTTTGCCGGCACCTTATGTCAGTGAAAAACACAAATTGTGTCAGGTAGCACAATTCCCAGAGACCACAAACGACAGGATCAGCAAACCTTTCTGCTACAGTAAGGCAAGTGGGCACCACAGCCACCTTCCGTTCTCTTGGGTCTCCTAGGAAATCATTCTAAAGAAAGAAAATAAATTCCCCATGGACATAAACCATTGTCTGTTCAACTTTATGGCCTCCAAGAGCGCTCAGGACTATGATTTTCAAATGCTGTTGACCCTGTGAAGACCAGCTGAACGGTGGCCACAGGAGACAAGAAGACATGCATGACCCATCACGGGGCAGAGAGTCTACTGAAAATATCCATGTTTGACAGGACAGCTTGAGTCTGGATCAAGAGAGGAAGTTCAAAATGGATAAAGCAATGTGTTTACCCATTCCCATATCATGGCTGACACAGAGTGGCCAGTCCCCTGAGAAATCTGTGTGCCTACAACTTGTCCTCTCTGTATCCAACATCTTTGTAGCTAGAGAGTGGTAGAATCCAAGCAGTTCCTGATGTGGTACAGCGTGACACTGTATCCTATGGCCAGCTACAAAATAGATACTGAACTCAAAGCTTGTTTTCAAAGCCTCCTAGATGAACACAGGGCTATACAACAGGCCAGAGACGGGTAAGAATAGAGAGGGAGCTCCATTGTAGAATTCTAATGCTCGGGGTCTTTCTAGCTCGTTGTTGAAGGGTTACCATAATAGGTTAGAGCTGAAATTCCTCCGGCTGTCAAACCGACTAAGTTTAAATGCTCTTCCATCTGCCTGGCTTTCAAAGATGCAAAGATGGATGTCAAGTTTTCAGAGCTCTGGGCTCAAGGCTAGCTCCCCTACGGAACTGGGGCTGAATTCTTACCGACTCCAGTCACAGGTATCTCAGTATACCAGATTTCATCAACTCCCTTGTATAGGTTTCCTCAGACCACTTGATTGCCACATCCTGGGTGGCTTTCATGGCTCTTAGGGGCTAGATGCCAGGGGCAGCAAAGAAGACCTGAAACAGACCGGGCTCCGTGCTTCTTTCTTAGCTTCTGGCTTTACCAGCAATCCTCAACAGTTCTTAGTTGATACACACACCACCTTAACCCCCATCTCCTCGGTGCCCTCGTGTCTTCACATAGAGTTCTCCTAAGGACAACCGCCACACCCAGTGCAGCTCCACAGACAGACACATGGACACACAGAAAGCTGGGATGGGGTGATCTGGGTTCTTAGCCGGAGAACCGTAGCACCCCAAAAGTGCAGCCTGTTTATTATATACAGCTGAGCAGAGGGGTGGGTTTATTCTGTACAGTTGCACCAGGAAGTGGGGTAATGACAGATAAACAAGGAGGTGGGGTCTCCAGTGTAGAGCTGCATCAAGGAGGGGGCTTAGCTAGTCTCAGAGAGGAGCAGTCCTCAGGCCTCCCGGGAGAAAAAGCTTTGGTGAACATTTTCTGCGCACACTGTCGACACTCACGTTCAGACCCCACAAGGATGGCTTTGCCATCCCTCTGAGCCCAAGGAGTCGAGGCTATGGAGTCCTTGATATGGCCACGCCCACGTCAACAGCCCAGTCACTAGGGACTTTATTCGCTTGGGAATTCCTCTGCTCTTTACAGATCTCATTAGATTTACCAATCTCATTAGATTAAGAACCTTGTCTACTTCATTATAACCTCATCTGTACTAATTACAGCTACAACACCCAACTACACACACTGTACACACACATATACATACAGAGTGTGTGTGTGTGTGTGTGTGTGTGTGTGTGTGTGTGTGTGTGTGTGTGTAAAGAAGATCGCATGTAGTGGTGCTGGGTTAACTTTAACTTTTTTTAACTTTCTATTTATTCTTTGTATCTTTCACATCACGCATCCCAATCCCATTCATTTCCCCATCCCTTCATATCAGCCCTCGGCCCTTGTAACCTTCCCTCCCCCCCAAAAGAGTAAATAAAATAAAATTTAAGAGAAAAAGAAGAAAGCTTTTTTCTGGGTGGGAACAAGCCTGCTCATCAGCGCCCGTATCCCGATGTGTCACTGGCCATATCTCACAGCCATAGATGTGAGCAGGGTCTGCAGGGCACAGAGGTCCTAGTCCGTCTCTAGCTCTTGTGCTTGCATTCGTTAGCTTCTATATCAAGTTATCATCTTATCAAACCTCCACTCCACCAGAACACCTAGGTCTTTTAACAGAGCTGGTTAGAGCCGGTCTCCCTTCCTCCTGGTCTGTGCTATGGTGACAACTGAAGGGACGTGGGTGACTGAGAATGGGAGGTGAACACCGGCCCTGTCCCTCGGGAAAGACCACTCCGCTTACACTGCACTTCACATACACCGATGGGGAAACCAGAAAACACGTGCAAGTCTGGGTGTGGGTACAGAGTGCACCCATAAAAAGCGCTTGCAGTGAGCTGCTCCCTTGTAGGTAAACTGAGGCAAGAGAAGACCTGGGAAGAGAAAGTACCTCATCAACCCCACTAAGGCCCCAGAACCAATGGAAATGCCAATGCTCTTGGCACGTTTGCGTAAAATCTATGCAAAGTTAAAAGAGAATTATGAGCTCTAAGCCTTCATTTTCTAGAACATGTGGGAGGTTCCGTAATCCTTTTTATTGGCCAAAATCAAGACTAGCCAAAATATATTCACCAGCTGTTTGTTCCTCCCAGAAATAGAATTTTCAGGCCCTGACATTCCAGCTTTTGTCTTTTCTGGGGACATGCAGTCACTTACTGCATCCGCTTTTTTGCTGTTTGCAGTCACCACATAACAAAAGAAATTGACTGTATTGGAAGAATTTTCCTGAAAAAAAAAATAAAAATTTGGGTTTTTTAGAAATAATATGCATGGACTATTAAAACTAAGGAGACAAAGAAGACAGAAGGTAAGGAGGAGACACTCCCCGTACTGCAAAGGTGCTCAGATTTATAGTGGAAGTGTCAGAAACAGGATGCAATATCCATGCGACCCCCCCACCTCCCTGAAGCAAAACCATTATGCCCTTGATGAATTATTGACTTTGGAGTTTTATCTGGGCCATGAATAATCTAAAACTTGGGAGTCTCAGGGCACAGTTCATAAACAAATAATTATATCACAATGATAATTTTTCAGGAATTGCAACATCAATCAAGGCCACGTTATTATCAAGTACATTTTCTGGTTGCCTCTATTCATCAAACCCTCCTCCCTCTCCACCCTTCCACACGACACGAGCAAAACTCATCACCAGATTGCCTCTTATTTACACATCACTCAAAGGGGGACAGAGCAGACACACACAACACGGGCCAGCCCTGCATTTATGAGAAATGAGTTTTCATTAAGAAAGTTCAAATTAAATGTATTGAGAAAGATGGGGGAGGGTAATTAATTATTCCAGCCTCCCCCAAAGACGCCATCTGAAAAGATTTTATTCAGAAGATAAAAACAGACAGGGGGTTTGTTCCGTTTCAGGCAATACTAATAAAGCAAAAAGAGTTGGTCTCAGAAAGCCAGGAAAATAAGAATACGGTGATGTGCCGCTATTGCTTACACTCATATAAAAAGCTTGTCCAGATTCTGAAAGTAGACGAGGCAAATGGAAGCAAAACCAGACACTGGGGAGGATACAAATCCCTAAGTCTTCACACACATTGAGTCTGGTCTGAGCCACACTTCTACAATGGTACCAGGAGGGCTAATGATTTCAAAATAGCCAAACACATCCCAGGACTCCTCTTCAGGTTCTGACAGCCAGCGCCTGCATTCTCACAATTCAAAAAGAAGAGGTGAGTAACAAGGCAAGGCAGAGAAACTGCCCTGCTGAGTTACAAGGTTATACCACCAGGACAGAATCAGCAACAGGAAGCATTTACCATCAACTCACATGCGGGAGGGCTTTCCCTGTCTCTACTTCCTGACAAAAACCACCTGTGAATCAATGCACACTGAAACAAGCAATAGAGGGGATATTAAAAATTCTTAGCAGGGCCGGGTGCTGCGGTACACACCTGTAATCCTAGCATTCAGAAGTCTGAGGCGGGAGAATCATGAGTTCAGTGCCAGCCTGGGCTACACAGTAAAGTAACACCCTGTCTCCGTAAATAAATTCCTCCCGAGGGGGTACCAATCCCGAGCATCCTAGATGATCCAGTCCTGTGGGGAATCCTGAGCTTAGACCAGATGATCTCCTCCCTGGTATAATATATGACTGAGAAAGTGGGGCAGGGGGGGGGGTGATATCCTTCCCTCTCTATTGCTTTTGCTTTTAAATTATAGTTTCTTAAATATGCCTGGATGTTGTAAGACACCTTGCCTATGGGGGATTGTATTGACTATATTAACATTAAGGTTTCTATGGCTGTGATAAAACACCATGACTATAGCAACTCGGAGAAGAAAGGGTTTATTTGGCTTACACCTCCACACTGTAGTCCAAAGTCCACAAAGCCAGGACAGTACCTCAAACAGGGCAGGAACCTAGAGGCAGGAGCTGATGCAGAGGCCATGGATGGGAGCTGCCTATTTACTTGCTCCCCATGACTTACTTAACCTGCTTTCTTACAGAAGCTAGGACCTCTACC
Source organism: Alexandromys fortis (assembly GCF_014885135.2). NCBI lineage: Eukaryota > Metazoa > Chordata > Mammalia > Rodentia > Cricetidae > Alexandromys > Alexandromys fortis. The sequence goes on along the minus strand of NW_026067913.1, from coordinate 7,641,631 downwards.
CCAGGGATGGCCCCACCCACATTAATCACTCGTTTAGAAATGCCCTGCAGTCAGATCTTGGGGAGGCAGTTTCTCAATTGAAGTTCCCTCCTTTCAGATAACTCTAGCTTGTTTCAAGTTAGACATAAAACTAGCCAGCACACGTGGGAAGATCCATCCTGACTGTTGCCGTCTCCTTAGCAGGAGCTCCTGGGACACAGAAAGTAGAGAAAGGGGGACAAACATGAATTTTTTCGCTGCTGCTTGACTGCAGACTTGGGGTGACCAGCCGCTGATGTGACTTCCCCAGCATATTGACTGTATGATGGGACTTGGAGCCAAATAAGCCTGTCCCCTTGAGCTGCATTCTCAACAACAGTAACAGAGAGAGAGGTGGGGGAGGGAGGGAGGACAGAAGGAAGAGGAACTAAGTCACTGGCACACTAAAAATGCTAAGTTTCCCTTTCAAAGCCTCAGTCTCCATGAGCAGCATAGCAGGTCTCTGCCCTGCTCCATCCTTCCTCAGTAACAAAACTTCATCTTAAGAATGGTTCTCTCTCTCTCTCTCTCTCTCTCTCTCTCTCTCTCTCTCTCTCTCTCTCGACCTTCTGGTTCCCCCTCTGCCCACTTGCCCTTTGGCCTTTCTGTATCATAAGGGTTCCTTGGGGACCCTAAGAAGGACACATGGATCACCCTGGGAAGGGAAAACAGATGATATCCCTGGGTAAACTGGGGGAAGGAGGGTGTAGAGAGGAAGGAATGGAGGATGGGAATATAAGGGACCCGGATGGTCAAGTTGGGGGAGGGACAGAGAGGGAGGAACAAAAGAGATCTCTTGATAGAGGGGGCCCGTTATGGAGTTAGGGAGAAACCTGATGCCAGGGACATTCCCAGGCATTCACAAGGATGACCCCAGCTAAGACTTCTAGCAATAGTGAAGAGGGTGCCTGAACTGACCTCCAGTAATCAGCTTGGTGACCAGCCTAATTGTCATCATAGAACCTTCATCCATAACTGATGGAAGCAGATGCAGAAATCTACAGCCAAGCACTGGGTCTAGCTCCAGGGGTCTAGCTGAGGAGAGAGAAGAGCAACCGCATGAGCAAGAGGAGTCAAGATCAGGATGGGGACACCCTCAGAGGCAGCTGACCTGAGCGAATTCACAGACTCTGGACCGATAGCTAGGGAGCCTGTATGGGACCACCTAGGCCCTCCAAATGGGGGTGACAGTTGTGTAGCTTGGTCGATTTCTGGGGCGCCTAGCAGTGAGACCAGGATCCGTCCCTGGCGCATGAGTTGGCTTTTTGGAGCCCATTCCCTAGGGTGGAATGCCTCACTCAGCCTTAATGCAGGGGGGAGGAGCTTGGTCCTGCCTCAACTTGATATGCCATGCCTTGTTGACTCCCAGGAGGCCTTACCCCTTCTGAGGAGTGGATGGAGGAGGTTAAGAGAGGAAGATGGGGAGGGAACAGGATGAGAGGAGGGAAGGGAAACTGTGGTTGGTATGTAAAATAAATTTTTAAAAATTAATTTTAAAAAAGAAAGCGCTCCTCAGGGTTCTATGTCAGTTTGTTTTCTGGGATCAGGGAACCTTTTAACCACTTGACTACCTCACTCTTGTTATTATCTCCGCCCACCACACACTCATCATGAGGAGATCTGAAAACCAGCCAGCAAACCAGTTCTTTCAGGAAGCCTACCCTTTAAAATAGGCTGAGAGGGAACGATTGTTCATGCTGGATCCCAGGAAACTATCTAAAGTGCGCACAATGCAGAAGGAACCCATAATTCCTTCTCCAACCTCCAGTCCTCCTGCAAGGAGTCAAGAGCCCTGAGCTGGACTTGTATAAGTCCCTGCCTGGTCCCTCACTGCCTGGGGACGCTCCTCCGATGGAGGGAGGCTGGACAGGGGGGAGAAAAGAGGAAGAAATGAGGGAGGAAACATGCTACACGTTAGCACTCCCCCAAAGGGAAAATGACAGCAGTCACTGGCCACATCCTCCAGGATTATTCTAGAGGCCTTGGTCCCCACCACCCAGCTTCACGGCCCCATACACACCTCTGCTTTGCAGGGATGGAAAATAAGAAGTCTTACCCATGGAAAAGATAATCTCCCAAAGTACAAATGAAACTGCTCTTCCCTTGTAGCATTTTCTAGGATGAGGATGCTCACCATTAGTTTTCATTTTGAGCATTTTGAATAAATTAAAAGGGGGCTCCGCTTTGTTTCCCTACAGTTTTCACCTGACTTCCTTCGGTGCTGTCCTAGATATTTACATAGCGTTACTCAAGTTAGAGACATCGTCAGACATTGATTAATCTATAATTCTTTGAAGTAGGGAAACACTATTATCTCCACTTTACAGATGTGGAAACTAAGACCCGGAGGTTAATGACTTGCCCAGAGGTCAAACAGCCAGGCAATTGCCGAGTGTGGGTTTTAAAAGAGGCTCCCCATCTGCTCAAAGGCTTAATTCAAGTTTGTTCTGACACATCTTCCTCGCTCGCGTCAGAGCTGCCTCCTACATGCTGCCACCTTTAAATCCTGCCTGGAGGCCCTTCACACACTGCTGGAAAGAACAAACCACCTTCCTCCTGCTGCGGTCACCATCCTCACAGGCACTGAGGCACACATATACCTGTAATTCTAGTACTTCAAAGGCGGAGGCATGAGGATTAGGGATTCAAAGTCATCTTTGGGTACAAACCAAGTTCAAGGACAGACTAGGCAACTTGAGACCCTGCCTCAAAACATAAGAGGAGGAGGAGGAGGAGGAGGAGGAGGAGGAGGAGGAGGAGGAGAAGAAGAAGAAGAAGAAGAAGAAGAAGAAGAAGAAGAAGAAGAAGAAGAAGAAGAAGAAAGAAGAAGAGAGATGACAAAGAAGACGAATAAGACGAAGAAGAAAATGAAGAAGACGAAGAAAACAAAGAAGACTAAGATGAAGACGAAGAAGAAGATGAAGATAAAGAAGAAGGAAGGAAGGAAGGAAGGAAGAAGGAAGGAAGGAAGGAAGGAAGGAAGGAAGGAGAAAAAGTCAAAGTCAATCAGAGTAATGTGACATATGACATGGCTAATGTGTGTCCTCTGTGTTAAGAGAGCACTGGGGGATGACAAAGAATTCAAGTGAGAAGTGACATCAAGTGGGGCCCTAGGATAAGGAGTAGATTGTGGACACTGAAAAGTTTTTGCATCCCAGTAAGCCTCTCCGCCGACACAATAATCCAAATCAGACCAAATCAAACCGAATTAGAAAAAGTCCAGGTTTAATGGATGCCAGCACTCCAGGCCTCACAGGGATGGAGACAGGAAGGAAGACTGGGAAAACCACAAAACCATGGAGAGGGAAAAGGAAGACCGGAAAAGCCGCATGTTCATTCTCTGAGGGGCAGTTCAAATAGCCTTGACCCTCACTAGGGAGGGGAACACTGTTTGGTGGGCTTTCTTGGAGGTCAAGTCTGGACTGTGACAACTTCAGGGGAGGAGGCTTGGAATGGAGGTTTCCAGCAAACATTTCAGACTCCCCAGACACATGGATGCCAGGGCCTGGGGTGAAGCCCCAACCCAAACAGACACTAGCAGATAGGCAAGCCCTGGAAAGAGAGTTATAGAAGCAGGAGGGAGCTTGCAGAACACTCAGTAGACTGAAGTGATGCCACCGTGCACCATGTCAGAATCTACGGAGTGGTCAGACAGCAAGTTCACAGCATCCAGCATACACTTTGATAGACAAGGTCTGTCTTCCCCCCCCCCCCCGAATGAGGCTACCAGTCATAATAGAAGTGCCATGCCCCAATATATAGCCTTAACCCACTTCTCCAAACCTACTTGCTACCATCTCTGGGTGGCAAATGCCTACAGGGACATCTTTTCTGTTGGTCATAAAAAAGTCGTCATGACAACAAACAGCAGCCCTGGAAAGGAGCTACCCCAAATGTAAGCTGAGGCATATGGATTCTGGGGAAGTCTTAATGAGAAAGCCCCCCACAAGCTCACATATTTGAATATTTGGTCCCTAAAGAGTGGTATTGTTTGGGAAGGATTAGGAGGTGTGGCCTTGTTGGAGGACACAAGACATTGGGTGTAGTGATGAGGCAAGTGGGCCTGCTTTTCATCCAGCCCAGCTCCCACATGGCTAGCTTTACACCTGAAATACCAACACACAAATTGTATTCATTTAAACACTGCCTGGCCCATTAGTTTCAGCCTCTTATTGGCTAATTCTCACATCTTGCTTAACCCATTTCTAATAATCTGTGTAGCACCACAAGGTGGTGGCTTACCGGGAAAGATTCAGCATATCTGACCTGGCAGCTGGCTCCATGGCATCCAACCAACTATGCTTTCTTTCTCCCAGCATTCTGTTCTGTCTACTCCACCTATCTAAATCCTGCCCTATCAAAAAGCCAAGGCAGTTTCTTTATTAACCAAAGAGAGTAACACACAGACAGATGACCCTCCTCCATCAATTGGGGGTGAGCTTTGAGGTTTCAAAAGCCCATTCCAGGCTTCCTGCTGCTTGTGGATTCGGATATAAGCTTTCAGCACCACACTTGCCTGCCATGGTGACAATGGACCAAGGCTCTGAAGCATAAGCAACCCCCAATCAAATGCTTTCTCTGTAAATTGCCATGGTCGTGCTGTCTCCTCATAACAATAGAACAGTAACTAAGTATCCTACAGATGGCAGCAAGCGGAGAGAATTCTAAGCAGAAAGATAACATACTAAGAATTTTATATGGGACAGGTCACACCTCACAGGGAGGGATGACTTTCTGGGTCTGACTCAGGGTCACTTCTCTGATGCCAGCATCTGAGATGTAAGAGAGGAGGGTTGCTGAAGGTCAAAAGCCAGCCTGTAGTGAGCTTGAGGCCAGCCTCAGGCCAGAGCAAAAGCAGTGGTAGGGCTAGCAGGAGGAGGAGCTGAGAGGGCTGAGAAGTAGTTCTCGGGGACAGGTCGGCCATGGAAAGACGTGGTGGGGCGGAGAAAAGGGTGAGGCTTGTTTCTGGCTGGAGGATGTGACAACCCCTTAGAAATCCAGATAAAACACAGGCCGAGAAAGATATCAAGGAATGAGCAGAAATTCAGGAACTGCCTTCTAAGTAGTCTATTTTAGGTGATTATGGAAAAGCCAGGTCATCCACTTAGTAGCTAGAAAAACAGTTCTACATGCCTGGAGAGAAATCTGATTTAAAGTTAGTATCAGAGCAGTCATCACTGAGACAGAGGAGTGAAAAGTCTCAGTAATCAATTTCTCTCTCTCTCTCTCTCTCTCTCTCTCTCTCTCTCTCTCTCACACACACACACACACACACACACACACACACACACACACATGGGGGGGGCTGTAAAGAAATTTTAAAGGGCCAAGAATGGAGTATTAGGGAATGTGTGCAAAATGTGACATCAGGAATTAGAAGCCACAGATGAAAAGATCAGAGGGGAAGAGAATAGAAATAGAGAAAAAGTTCTAAGAAGGCAAAAGCCATCGACATTCCCAACACTGAGAAAGATGCATCAGGTGACGCAGTAGGCAGAACCCGAAACATGGCAATGAAGGACAAGGGAGGCTTCTGTCCTGAGGCGCTTCCTCTGGGGCACTGGTTGGTATGACCTTTCAGATACACAGTGTCCCTGTCATTTACACTAACTAGATCTGAATTAAAGGGCCTGAGGCCAAGTCCTGGCCCTGTGGAATCCCTAGGCACCTTCTATCCGTGTACATCACATCTGTTCACCCACAGCCTGGGCTTTGGATACAGTAGTGCAGTCACAGGAGATACTGTGTGTGCCTTAAGGCCAGACACACAGGGCACTGTGCAAGCGTCAGGGACTTTCTGTCCCCTCTATTTCTGCCCCAGAGGAACTTTGCTGGAAGATGTCTCTGTAACTGCACTGTGGCTCTTTTCTGATTGTCTGGTTTTGATTTGTTCCTTTGTCTGTTTTAGCAACTTCTTCCAAGAAAGGGAAGGTAATGAAGCGCATGAATGAAACTTTATTCCATGGAACGGGGATGAGATCATCCAAGGTCTGTAAAGAGGCTGATAGAATCAACCCTGGAGTGTTGGTCTGAATGAGAAAAAGCCCCCATAGTCTCAGGCATTTGAACACCTGGTTTCCAGTCAATGGTGCTGTTTGGGGAAGTTTACAACGTGCAGCCTTGCTGAAGGAATATCTCTGGGGACAGGGGTTGACAGCTTAAGCCCTACTTGGGGTTCCCTTTCTCCACTTTGTGCTCGCAGTTCAAGACATAAGCCTTCTGCTCCCTGCCACCATGCCTGTCACCTGCTGCCATGTTCTCTCCCACCAACCTGGAATCTGACTCTCTGGGACCACATCCTTGGTAACAGTGTTTTATCACAGCGAGATAAAAGTAACTAACACACAAGATGAGCCGCTACTGTCAGCCTCGCAGTAGCAGAACTTGACAGTCAAAGGTTGGGAAGATGACTCAGGAGACAGACTACATGGAATTCAGTACTATCCCCAAAGCTCAGGTTTATAAAATCTCAAGCATTATATGCTTATAATATATTATATGCTTATAATATCCTATAGTCGTATAATATAATTATTATATTATATGCCTATAAGTATTATATGCTTATAATATATGTTTATAAGTATTATAATATGCTTACAATCTTGATGTTGGAGAAGAGAGGCAGGCAGATTCCTGGGGCTCACAAACAAGAGGATGCCGTAAGAAAACGCTAGCAGAGCATCTTTAGATCAAAGATGTGGACTTGGTCCTAGCGAAGTAAGCTGGGGCAGGAATAAAGGGGAAAGAAGGCTGGTTTTAAAGTAGAGGAAAACTCTGGGAGCAAGAGAGGCTAAGAAGCTAATGCTTTGGGGCTGCCTGATGGCTTCCAGATCTCACTGAATAGGCAGTGCTGAGAATTCCTCCAGATTTTTGTTAGAATCCAAAAGCAACAGATTAAAAACTATAAGGTCTGAGGAGTTAACCCAGCCAGTAAAGTGCTTGTCATCTAAGCCTGAAAGCCTGTGTCTGAACCCCAGAACCCACAAGAAAAGCTGGGTGTGCTGGGGTGCGCCTAGTCCTGAGGGGCATCAAGTGAAGCCCTGGCCAGACCGTCCAGCCAAACCCAGGTTCAGTGAAAGAGTCCATCTCAAAAAGTGAGGTGGAGAGCACTGGAGGAAGACACCTAACACCGAACACCCAGCTCCACACACACATGAACATGTACGTGTAAACATGTACACATACACATGTACGCCCACCCATGCCACTCAGCAGCTTTTAACCACTAACAGGAATGAAAGACTTGACGGACATGTAGTGCTGGAAGCCTAGCTTCAAACCACATCCTCCTTGTGTTTCTGAAGGCTCTTCTCTGCCTACCGTCATCACCAGTGAGAAGCAAAGGCAATGTTCCTCGGGGTGGGGGCATCAAACGGAGTTTGATGTCACCTCTGCAATTTTAAACACCCTGGGGAGGCCCAGTCAAAACTGACCATTTGTATGACATCCGCACAGTGGAAAACCAGGAAATGCAGAATACAATAAAAATGGGCCAAAACAAATGTCAGCGAATTAAATTACCACACACGGACCTTCAGATAGCAATGGTGACTGTTTGAGAAACAAAGACCCAGTGCTGAGAATTGAAGGGTTTAAAAGACTGAAAGGAAAACTTGGTGACCCAGATTTTATAACTGAATTAAGAACACAAAGAATGGGTTTACTGGGAAGTTAGACATCCTTGAGGAGTGACTCAGAGCAGACTCTACGTGTGGCGAAAGTCAAGAACAAGGCCAGAAGACGCACAAGGGACACAGACAATGGGACAGGGTTTAGCTCGCAGGTGAGAGAGCACAGAAAAGTGCCAAAGAAAAATAGATACAATGGCTGAGACTTTTCTAAAACTGTGTAAGACTTCAATTCCAGATCAAACACAAGTGCAAGCACGAACATACATATTACAACACACAGGTACCTGTCATAAAACTTCCAAAGTCCCAGAACAAAGGAGAAGCCTTATGGACAACTGGAGAGCAAGAAAGAAGCTTACTAACAGCCAGGCACATGGGCCCAGGGCTCTAATGCCAGCATTTGCACTCAGGACACAGAGGCCGGTGAGTTCCAGGTCAGCCTGGTCCATATAGGGAGTTCTATATGGTCAGCCGGAGCCATCCAGTAAAATACTGCCTCAATAAAATAAAACACTAAAAATTTTTAAAAAGTATTAAAAATTGGATGTTACAGCTCACGTTCATAATCTTAGCACTCAGGAGGTTGAGGCAGGAGGATTGACATGAGTACCAGGAGCCTAGGCTGAGAATAAGATTGTCAGAAGAAATAGGTTGTACTTATTCAATCGCATACATACATGTGTGTGCACATGCGCGCGCGCGCGCACACACACACACACACACACACACACACACACACACAGATCTGGAACTCTTGACCTTACAAAAATGAAGATGAACTCAGGATATCTACAGATAAAGTAAAAAAGAAAAAAAAAAGAATCATTGCCAGCACAACTACACTATAACAAACATTAAATATATTCTCCAAGGAGAAACGTAAGGCCAGATGGAAACCAAGAAATACTGACTATAAATAAAGGCAAATAAGAAATACGCAAAAGGTGTTAGATAAATATCAACTCCAGGAGGTGCTGATAATATCTCATGGGTTTCAAAATACAAAGAGAAGCTAAGCCCTAGCGCATCACTTATGTTGGAAGAAGGAAGGTAGCTTCCATGACTGACAGACACAAGGACAAATTAGAGAATGCCGACTTCTATTCCTTGGGAAAGTACCAATTTAATTAGTCTTTGTTATTAAAATCCCAGATACCTTAACCACAAATCTTAACACACGTGTACACATGCACACAAATGTTCCCTTGTCTTAACAATGCATTTAGATTAAATGTAAGTGGGAAACAACAATCATATTGGGAAACAATTCCCACAAAATGCCACCAAGTCTCAGAGCTGGGAAACAGATGCATTGAGAGCTTCTCTGTGACCTGCTGCAGTTCATCCGACCTCTCTGGAGTTCAACTGTCTTAAGGCTGGATGAGCTAAGTTTGGACAAGGTGACCTCCAAGGCGTGTGCTGAAGAGTTCCCTCTGACCTCCACCCAGCATGCAGATGGAGTCACAGTCTGCCCGCCCCCCATGGCTGATGGTGGGTCCCGGGTTAGCTGTGGGTCACTCTGTGGCTGTCAGCGCCCCAGCGTCCTGCTTCTAGAGAACATTTCTTACAATGCTGGTGGTTTGTTGCGGTAACAATGCATTTTCTTTAAACTCGTTTGAATATTCAAACATGAGAGCAAACGGAAGAGCTTCTCCTACCCAGAAAAGGATGTGTGCTTGGCAACCAGCTTCTCAGAGTCACCCTGAAAGTTTGATGTAAGAACCAGGGTGGCGAAATGATAGGTTGATTCTGGTTCTCAAAGTCATCTGTAATTTTTTTCATTCTTTTAACAGACTCTATTTAGACAGCTCACTGTGTCATTTGCACGGGGAGGTCATGTCAAGGCTCTATCTGGTCTGCTTGCCCTCACTGTAGAAGCCTGGAGTCCTATCAATTCTATGCAAACAAGCACCTTCTAACATCTTAATTCAAAGCAAAATGTTACAAGTACATATGCATTGGGGTTGCTTTTATGGCTAGTTCTTGAACAAATTTCATGCTTCATCCAACTTTTTGATTAAATTATCAGTTCTGATGCTTTACCTAACAAAACTCCCTCCATAATTTCACAACTGGATCCTCCTTATATGAACCAAGAGTGGTCCTTATAGCAGACACCCGACCTCTGTTAAAAAAAACAAGCAAACACGCAGAATCTGAAATGGCTCAGGTGCTGCTCTTTGTTCCTAGCTTCTGAGCTTCCTGTCATCATACCTGGCTTTCCAGAAGAAGACACAAGCAAGAGGTAAGTGAGACCAAGGCAGGGAAGAAGCGTTGTGTTGTCTGAGGCAGAGCAGTCCAAACCCTGGCTCTCCTCTCCTGCTTCCAGGCTCTTCCTAACTCACCTCTGCCTCTCCTGATGACCCCTGCATCTTCACGCCAGGCAGCAGATGTAGTATAAAGTCCCTTCTACCTCAAACGAAGACACATTAAACCTAAACTCTAAATGATCTCTGCAAAATTATTAAAGGAATCTGCCTCAGTTTTTCCCCAAGCTAGTCTTCCTGCTCGAAAACTTTGAAGTAGACACAAAATGAGATCCCAAAAAAAAGTTTTATCGCCAGTTTTCTTAGGTGACTTGAATTTTATCTGGCCTTAACACGTTTTAATACAGATGAATTAGCCAGACACTAACTGTGTTTGATGTAGAAATAAACAGCGGGTGTGAGACGGAAATAGAGGTTTCTGGAAGGTGGTTGGCTTACGCTTGTCAATGTCCAGGGGCAATCAGACGAGAAAACACTGAGTCGTACTAACTAAAATGTCCAGAGGACCTGAGGAAGCATCAGGGTGGCAATATGTTAATTTAAAGTGAGAAATAGAATTGTCACACTGGCTGGAATTATTCAGGTTGGCGTAACAATCTCCTTTTCTCACGGTGTTCAGGGAAAAACCAAATGGTAATCAGGGCCTCTCATTACCATGAGAAATCACTGTGAAAGACTCACAAGTCCCTAAACCTGTGTGTCATCTGCAGTTTCTGTCTACACAGGGAGACCTTTGCTGCAACCAGGAAACTGCTTCGGGGACTGGAAAGGGACTCGGTTGACATAATAGGGACACCCATGCATTGGATGTCTGGTGGTGAATTCTCCCGCTCCTGTGGCCAGACCTTGGTGATCCTCCTGTTTCTCCGCTCCGGCTACTCATGAATGATGGAGGTGGGTCTTGTACCTTATCTGTTGATTTCATTGGTTAATAATAAAGAAACTGCCTCGGCCCTCATAGGACAGAAAATTAGGTAGGCAGAGTGAAGGAAGACAAAAATCAACCCTTTCCTCCCCAAGCTGCTTTTGGTCAGTGTTTTTATCATAGCCAACAGAAAGCAAACTAAGACAGCCACCAAGACTGCATGACCTCCCTTACACCCAGCTCATGCCCCAAATCCTGTCACTTCGTCACGTTAGAGAAGACGGCAACAACCGCCCTCACATTCCAGGTTACAAGGGAAAGGAAATGAGATGCTCAGGGAGGGGAAGTTTAGGAGCGGCCCAAACCGTCCCAAAGCAAACAGAAAAATCTACACAAGGCTCCCGAGCAGAGGCGAGCTAGAGACAATGAAAAATAGAAAGAAATCACCATGTAAACTGTGTACACACACAAAGCAGGAAAAAACAAAAAATCAGTTCCGAACCCCACAAATAAGCAAGTACTTGGGACAAGGGTTTAAAGAAAATAATAATAGACAGGGCTGAAAGATGATGCAGCTCAAAGAAAACAAACTGAGATCGGTGGCCGTGTTATAAAACCAAGGCAAAAGTTAGAGCCGCCAAGGACAGATTAGGTACATCTGAAAATTTATTCCAGAAACAGGAAGGACTCAAGATAAGCACACTAAACACACATGAAAACTATAAAGAATCTAACAGACATGGGAAAAGTCAATTATGTTTTCTTTTTCCTTCCTTTGTTGAGGTGGGCACGATGTGGCACACACGGTCTCTCTACGTAGCCCTGGCTGTCCTGGAACTCACTATGTAGACCAGGCTGCCCGGAACTGGATCACCTGCTTCTGCCTGTCGAATGCCGGAATTAAAGGAATGCATTGCCACAGTGTAGCCTTCAGCTGTAAAAGTATCCCTAGTCAAAGATATTGGATACATGGTACATGCTTATATGCTAGGGGCAAATAAATTAATGTATGATATACATACTACATTATATACTAAGTATACATGCTGCTTGTGTATTAGGTATACACAAGGAGTAGTTTAAGGAGAATGTCAACTAAGAGCCAACAAGGTTTGTGGGGTGTGTCCTGCCCCCATCAGGGAACAGATACACCTCGCAGGATTATATATGAGAGCACCTCTGAGGGGAGAAACAAAACAACATTAGTTACTAGCAATGTTACACAAAAAACCACAGAGACAAATCCTAACAATTTGATTAGATTACAAGAATGTTTTTAAAATAGAGAAGAATTCTTCAGCATCTGGAAAACCAAGTAAAAACCACCTTAAGAAAGAAAACATTTGGCTGGCTTCAAACCTCTGTACTGAAAGATATCTGCACATGCTTACTACATGCTTACAAAACGAGACTGTAAGGTGTATGCTGAGACGGCTTAGGGGATAAAGCATTTGCTACGTGGTGTGAGGGTTCCCAGTACTCAGAAAGAAGCCAGACTGGCATGGTGGCTGCTTGTAATCCCAGCAAGAGAGGGGGAAGAGATGTGGGTCCCCAGAGCAAGCTGGCTAGTTAGAATAATCAAAACTGGAAGCCCTAGGACCAGCAAAAAAAACTCTGCCCCAGCTGAAACATAAGAAGTGGAGAGCAATCAAGAAAGATAAGTGGCGTGAGCTTCAGGCCACACACACACACACACACACACACACACACACTGCACCACACACACACACACCCACCACACCACACCGCACACACACAACACTCAACACAACACCCAGAGTGAGAGAGACCAAGCATGTGTATATGCCACACACATACCCACAAAAAAGCAACTTTTAAAAATTTTAAATCTTAAATTAAATTTTAATTCTGCCTTGAGAAAACATTGAACAGTAAACCCACTGAAACATCAAATTAATGCTCATGCAGTCATTAATTTGAGTTTATCAGCCTATATAACAAAATAAGGGCAACTAACAGATGCTGCAGGGTATCAGAGAGGCAAGGACGGGGCGCCGCCTCCTCTTATTCCCCTTCTCCATGTCATTCACTGTGAAACTTGAGTTATAACCTGGGCAGCAGACGCCAAATGCCTGTCTGATTACTTTTAAGCCTTCAAGGGATCCTTTAGAAACCAATCTCAAGGAGAGAAAAAAGAAGAAAAAAGATGTGTCCAAAATCCACTATTTAGTCTTGTTTATATATTTTGCTTCTGTTAAACTCAGCAGACTTGAACTAAGTATTTATAGAAAAGAATCTATTATGATTCCATGTCTGTGAAGATTTTTTTAATATCTGGACAGTTTCAAACAGCCTCCACAATAAGCCGCCTATATCCTCATAGTCGTCAGCTTCCTGCCGCGATAGCAAAACCCCCTGAGTGATTAAGTTATGAAGGATGAGATTTCTTCTGCCTCATGGTTTCCAAAAGGTCCCAGTGTGTGCAGAGTGTGTGAAAGAGACAGCTCCGACCCTGGGCCAGGATGCAAAGCCTCAGAGGAAAAAAAGTTTCCCATAAGCTTCTTTAAAAGCATACAATGGCCATGCTCTCCTACCAGACTCACTTCCCTAAAGCCCCCATCTCCCACCTTTGGCTATGTGGAAGCCAAGCCTGGATGGAATGCATGGGCCACAGCAGCCCACTGTGGATGCTAACATTCACTGGTCTGGCTTCATCCACCAACCATGTACACATTCCTGCCGTTTGTCTTTTTTCAAAATAGTTTTATGTTTACCACCCAAAGAACCAGTCTTTGGCAACACCTTCACACATCTGTATCACTATACTTCGCTCTTATTCCCTCTCCCACGGTCTTCAGGCTCCGCCCAGTCTCTACCCTAACAGCTCCATCTTCTGCTTTAATTGCCTGTGCTCCACTGACCACACCCCTTCCCTTCAGACCTCACCATCCCCTTCAGTGTCTCCATGCTAACTTCATGTCCTTCATATTCATCCATGTCGGAATTTAAGTCTACATTCCTAATGACAGAAAACATACAATACTTGGGATTCTGGAGCTAAATTGTAACTGTGGTGATTTGAATAAGAATGGCCCACATAGACTCATAGATTTGAGTGCTTAGTCACCAGGGAGTGGAACTCTGATAGGATTAGAAGGATTAGGAGGTGGGACCTTGTTGGAGTAAGGTTGGCTTTGTTGAAGAAAGTGTGTCACTAAAGGTAGGCTTGAGGTTTCAAAGCCTCGTGCTGGGCCCAGGCTCGCTCCCTCTCTCTCCTGCCTGTGGATCAGAATGTTAAGGTCTCAGGCGCTTCTCCAACACATGTCTGTGTGCTACCATACTCCTCGCTATGGTGATAAAGGACTAAGCTTCTGAAACTGTAAGCAAGTCCCCACTTAAATGCGTCATTTTATAAGAATTGCCTTGGTCATGAGTTCTCTCCACTGTGAAGCAATAGAACATGAAGATTGTAACCTGGCTAAGATACCTGTCTGTAATCCCAGGGCTTGGGAGGCTTGGATAGACGTACACAAATCTGGGGCCAGATATTTGGTTTGTGCTCTAGCAAACAAAGCTTGCCTGAGGATAAGAGGTTAACTAACTACTAGTTAACCATAGAAGCCAGGCAATGGTGGCACACTCCTTTGATCCCAGCTCCAGGGAGGTGGAGACAGGACGTGATATGGCTGGGCAGAGAGAGGAATATAAAATGGGAGGAGACAGGAGCTCAACCCTCTGGTCTGAGGATTCATTAGAGGCTGACTCCTTTACTTCTCTGATCTTTCAGCATTAACCCCAACATCTGATTCCATGTTTTTGTTATTAAGACCAATTAGATTCACACTACAGCTTGGGTCACATTTTTTTTAAGACACTATCTCAAAAACAGAGGGAGGGTGAGAGAATAGGATATAATTTGGGAGTAATAAACATTTATCCTTATATATTCTCTTTCTGGGTTCTATACAATAAGTACTTTAAAAACTAGAGCTATCCTTTTTCCTCTCCTACAATTTTAATTTTCTAAAATAATGATAGATTGGCCCAGATGCCATGGTTTAGACATGATTTAGACAGCTGAAAATAAAGGTGACTTTCTTAATGCACACACGCATGTGCACATCTGTGCGTGTGTGCCTTTGTATGAACCCAGGGGCTCATACATGAGTGTTGCACTACTGAGTTCTGCCCCTAATGCTGTATGTACTACTGCTTTATGTTGGAAAGAAGTCAGTAGCAAGATACACCATGCAATTGAATGGTCTCCTTTATGAAGTACAATTAATAAAAAACCCAGAGACAAATATTGGGGTTCAACATGAAAGTCAAAAGAGAAGCAAAACAACCAGCCACGGACTCTTACCTCGACCTCAGTCTGAAATGGCGATCCTGCCTCCAGGAATCTCAGAATGAGACTTAGAAACTGATCCTCCAAAGACGCTTTTCATGCTCACAGTACACCCAGGGAGAGGCTCTCTCTCCAGCTTAAACACGTGTAAGCAAGAAAGACCTCTGTGCACCACCTTCCCGCAGCTTCATGGGCAACTTGTAGGAGTCATATCCTGGTTACTCAACATTGCTTAACATTCCAACTTTGCAGACAGAGAAACTAGGCATCAAGAAATTAGCAAACTGTTAATATTGGAGCTTGGCTCAAAACTCAGGGCTGCAGGAGGTGATTCTGGTCCCCTTTCTCCTTGCTGGAAAGCCATTGCCCTACCCTGACCCTGTGTTTACCCAAGCTCCTTGTTTCCCAGGCCTCATTCTGCAGACTTCCTCCATCAGCCACTGAGACACTTTCTTCCACCACGAAATTCCTTCATGATGTGGGAGTGTCATATCAATCTGTTGATTTCATTGGCTGAGCAATAAAGAAACTGCTTGGCTGGCCCTCATAGGTTAAAGCATAGATGGGAGGAGAAAACAGAATAGGATGCTGGGCGGAAGAGGAAGTGAGGTCAGACTCTGCTCTGCTCCCGGAGAGACCCGACAACTCTGCTCTCTGGAGCAGAGACACCATGATGGACGGAGGCTAAAATCTTCCCGGTAAGCGCACCTTGGGGTGCTTACATGCATTATTAGAAATGGGCTAGTCCAGGTGCGAGAATTAGCCTATAAGGGTTAGAGTTCATGGGCCAAGCAGTTCTTAAATGAATACAGTTTGTGTGCTGTTATTTCGGGCATGAGCTAGCCAAGCGGCCGGGGTGTTGGGGACGCAGCCCCGCCGCTCCTATTTCAACACCTTCAGAAGTAATTCTAGAGGCCCAAAGAGTGTCTACCCAAGACTACAGATATTGTTTACTGGACTAATAAAGATTTGGGGCCTGGGGTTATAGCCTTGCATGGACAATGCAGACAGCCCAAGCCCCAATGCCCCCTTCCACACTCATACCATTAAAAATAAAAATAAACGGTTTTTTTTTTTTTTTTCAGTTAAGCATTTTGTCTAGTCAGGGAAAGTCAGAAAAAGCAAAGAGCAGAGAAAAGAACAACACCCTTCAGGCTTATCACCAAACAAAGTCACCTTTGCTTTGGAAACTAAATTCTCCCAAAGGCCAGGATCAGTGCTTCCCACTTGGTCTTCTGGGAGCTGCAAGGCTCCATTGCCAGCACAGCTTTTGATCCGATACGGATTTTATTCCAGCTTTATCACCCAACTGGTTATTTAACGTCTCACACCTTCATTCTCCGGGGAAGAAACAGTGGCATGAGGGCAGGGTGGGTGACAAAGGGCGCAAGTATCAGCTCGCCTCGGTGTTAAGAGCATTAAGGGAAATATCGGAGACCAGCTTCAACAAAAATACCACTCACCAGGGTAGGGGCAGGGGGATTAGAAAAATAGTAAAGAGAATGAAGACACAAGTAAAAATAATAAAACATAAGCATAGGATAGTACTGGGATGGAGTTCCAGTGAAAACTAAAATTGCCCGTGTTTAATTTTCCATACACTTTTATACCCCAATACAGCAGGGGGAAGAAGACAAAAGACAAAGGGCAACCTAAACAGTTATTAGCTTCAGTACTTTGGGCCATCAAGCCAAGTTTGGGCCGTCAAGCCACAGATCCTTGGCTTGATGGCCCAACAGAAGCCATCTGTTGCATTCTGTTGTTTAGGTAATGAACCCACCCTAAACCAAGTAACCTAAAGGCAGCCACTCCCAAGGTCAAACTTCCTTCTGCTTGAATATCCTGACTGCTGGTTAGGGTGGAGTGGATCTACCTGCACAGGCGCTGCCTCCACATGGAGCTGCCTGACTAGGCATTAGATCATCCCGGAGCAAAAGTGCCTCCATCTCTGACTTCCATTTTAACAGAAGACACCTTTTAGGACCTTGAGGACTGGGTACATTAGCTGCCTATAAGTCTTGGGGAGGGCACAGCATACCATCCAAGGTGCTTCTAAAGCAAGGTGTTAGCAGGACACACCTGCAATGCTGGGACGGGGGGGGGGGGGGGGGGGGGGGGGGGGGGGGGGCACGCGGGGGCCCGGGGGGGCGGGTGGGGGGGGGGGGGGGGGGGGGGGGGCCGGACCGAAACAAGGGGGGGGGGGGGGGGGGGGGGGGGGGGGGGGGGGGGGGGGGGTGTTAAGGTATGCAGACCCTGGGACCTGCTGGCCCACTTGGCAAGTTGCAGGCCAGTGAGAGACCCTGTCTCAAAAACCAAGGTGGGGGCTGGAGAGAGAGCTTAGTGACTAAGGGCACTTGCTGCTCTTGCAGAGGACCCAAGTTTAGTTCCTAGTGCCCATCATCAGGTGGCTCACAAACCACCTGTAACATGTTCCAGGAAACTCAATGCCCTTTTCTGTACTCAAGGTACCTTATGGTGCTCCTTTGGGGTTTTCTGGGAGTGCACATACACACACACACACACACACACACGTATGCACACTCAGACCCACACACATACACACAGACCCACACACATACACACACTCAGACCCACACACATACACTCATTCAGACCCACACACATACGCACACTCAGACCCACACACAAATACATAAAAGTAAAATAAATCTTGGGAGGAAAAAATGTCAAGGAAGACAGCTCCAGAGGAACAACACCCAGAGTTGACCTCTGGACCCCACTCGCACATGCGCAGATTTGCACGTATAGCCACACACCCAAATTCACCCACAACTGAAGTTCCTGGACTCTGTGGCATCCCTGAAATGGAGGGTTAGCCTGCCCAAGCATATAGTGTATCAGAAACGTTTGTTACTATGAGAGAGTGTGGCGATTACAGGAGCCCGGACTTCTAATTAGCTGTACACCATTATGCAGCTTCCCCCCCCCCCCCATGAAACGATGTCTGAAGTGGAACTGTGACCGGAACTTCTGTGCCAACTCTAAGCTCACTCTGACCAGGTGCCTCCCACAAAGCTGGCAGAGATGGCCAGAAGCCACGGCCCGTCAGAGCTGTCACATTTGGCTGGAGAAACAAAACTCTTTGTCGCGTCTAATAAGTACAAAGAGCCTGACGAGGTAATGACTTTCCCCTCCCCCGGCGCTAATCTCAAACACAATCATGCCTAAATACAATGTTTTATGCTTGGACATTCTGCTGCTGACTCCAAAGTGAGCTCTTTGTTTGGATCTGGGTCCCCGGCCCAGAAACAAAGATGTGCAGGAGATGCTGGGTGAGCCGCCCTCCTGCCTGAAATGGCGGATGACAGAAGAGATGTGTGATGAGGATACAAAGCCCTGATGATAATAGCTTTTCTTATTTATTGATCGCAAATAAAATTCACAGAGTGTGAAGCTGCCAACTGCAGTGGCTGGAACCGGGCAGGGAGACCATCAGGAAGCAATATGTACAACTCCAAGAGCTAGGAATGTCTGGTGGAGACCAGGCTAGATCTGGAGATGGCTGAGCCACGGAGCAGCTGCCTGCTACTGCTGGTTTGCTAACAGCCTGGACAGAACACAAGGTTGCCTTCCCACCTCTGTCCCCTCAGGCAAGGTGGAGCGCCTGAATTCAGAACCAGCTGCACCACTAACAAGCTATGAGATTCTCAACAGGAGTTAGAAGCCCTCTGCCTCCGTCTTCTTCCCTGTGAACGAAGAGGCAGTCAGCCGTCAACGGATGCCCAGATACACAGAGCTGGGCAGTTATGGTGCCAAGATGGACCAAGGAGGATGCCAGCCTTGCTGGGAAGCATGGGTCTTCAAGCAACTGCACAGTCAGCACATTGAAAGCTGCAGCCATCTCAAAAGAGGGCTCGCTATCCCTCGTCCCATTCATGGATCTCACGCTAAAGCCCCAAATCCAAAGCCACGTCATCTACACACTAGAAGGTGTTCACCACAAAAACGGGCTCAAAATCAACAAAATATAAGCCAACATCCCCACAAAGCCCTGGAAGGGTAGGAAGAAGGGGTTGCAGGTCTGAGCGCTCATTTGCATATTGTTGGAGAATTTAAATACCACTGGGAAGGAACCAAGCTGCCCCAGAGCCACCTCTCTGTGTCTCATCTCTCACCAAAGTGACTGCTGAGATGGCTCAAAAGTGACTAAGACCTACTGGCTGTCAGCAGTTCAGATGGCTGTGGAACTGAGAATCCTAGTTCTCAGTGTGGGCTTTTCCCTAACATGCACTTTGCGTTCCAAAACCTGTAGAAGAGTCAGACAGCAACTCTTAACAGATGAGGTCAGCCCCGCCTGGGTGGAGCGTCCTCTTGATTAAAATCAAATGGTTTGCAGCTGCAGCTTCCAGGCTAGAAGCTAAAGCACCCAGTACTTAGCCTTCCCCATAGAGAAGTGCCCGTGGTGGGAAAGAGCCGTTGGATGCTCAGCCATGGAGAAAAAGCTCAACTGAGAACATCAGCCTGTCTCCCCCAGTCGGCTTCCCTGGAAACTGTGAACATCCAAGTAGATGATGCTGTCTCTACCTGCTATTTGTTCTTTTAGTTGGAAGTCTCACCTGAAAGGACACTGTTCTGCCTGGAGCTCTCACTATTCAGACTCTCTCTCTCTCTCTCTCTCTCTCTCTCTCTCTCTCTCTCTCTCTCTCTCTCTCTCTCTCTCTCTCTCCCCCCCCCCCCCCATTTATCTCTATCTCCAGCTCTGTCTCTGACAGACATTTCTCTCTGACATATCTATAACAATCTATGTATGTCTATGTATATGTCTATATATACTTTTCATCTACGTATATCTATATCCTCTATCTTTATTCTTTTCCTCTCTCTGCTACTTGCTTATTGTTTCACTTTGGCCTGCAGAATATCTAATAAACTCACTCATTCAAACTGAACATATGGCTATTACAAATCAGTCTTCAGACTGTACAAAGCAGTTGGTTTCAGACTATAGAATTTGACTGTTGCTAGGAGAAACTCTTCTAAAAACGAGTCTCCCCCATTAGAAACATCAGTATGATACCCAGATTTTGTCTCTATTATTCTAAAGTTGAGAACTGGGGATCATGAAACAGGTTTTACTTCTATGCTAAAGACTTCCTTTTCAACAAGAAAAAAAAAAGATTTATTTTTATGTTGTGTGTATGTGTTTTGTCTGCTTGTATGACTGTGTACCTCATGCATGCCTAGTGCACAAGACAGCCAGAAGAGGGGATTGGATCTGCTGTAACTGCAGTTACAGACCTGTGAGCATCCCGTGGATGACTCAGGTCTTCTGGAAGAGCAGACAGTGACCTTCAGCCCCAACCTAGAAATCTCTCCCTTACCCCACCCAACATCTCTCCAGAATGAGTTGTTCTGGGACAAGTTTCTAAGAAGGTGGCTTGGACGGGCCCAGGTCTGATCACATGGTCACTATCAAGTCCCTTCTCTGCTATACACTTCAGTTTCTCCTCTTTCATGTGGGGATAAATAAGCATTGTACGTGTGTTATGAAGATCGTGTTGGTTATTGGTCCAGAAGGTGATCAGCACAGCATCCACTGGGTAACAGCTTCCCTGTGTGCGCCACACCCATCACCAGCTCCCTGCATGTGCAGACAGTCCAGCCCAGTCCTCAGTGGCTTCCCCCTTTTCTCACCAAAATATTGGAACCAGAGTGAATTCTTTGATTTTTGTCTTAATGGAGAAAAGAATCTAGAGTTTCAGACATTTGTATATTCAAAAATCACTTGAGGACTTTGTGGGGGAGGGGGCCTGGCTCACAGATTGAGTACCCTCTGGGGACCTAGGGCACTGTATGATAGCCTCAATCAGCAACTTAAAAAGTGCTCGGTGATCATCCATGTTCTTACCCAGGTGTGTGTGTGTGTGTGTGTGTGTGTGTGTGTGTGTGTGTGTCTTTTCCACAAAGAATCAGAGGTCAGATCATGAACTTGGTTTTCCAGTTAAGAGTGAGAGACTCCCTATAGGAAGCAAATTATAGAGATTAAGAAACAGGCTCAGGTTAAGTTCTATCCNAAAAGTTGTATGGTCATGGTGTCTCTTCTCAGTGATTAAAAACCCAAAGACAATCTCTTTCTTTAAAAAAAGTAAGGTTGTGCTGTGGGACCCTCGTGTGTCTTTGATCCCAACACTAGAGAAGCAGAGGCAGGAGAAGCTCCAAGGTAGAGCCCAGCCTGGTGTATTCAGCAAGGACAAGTGAGACCCTTTCTCAGAAAAACATACACACAAACACACACACACCAAACCAAAGTAGAGGTTTACCTGTTGTGGTTGGGGCATCCCTATAATCTCAGCTTGGGAGGTTGAGACAGGAAGATCAAAAATTTAAGACCAGCCTGGGGTTGGAGTCGGAATGAGTAGGAGGCTGGCTTGAGCTGTCAGAGACTCAACATAAATAAACAACGAGTTGCTGGGCGGTGGTGGCGCACGCCTTTAATCCCAGCACTTGGGAGGCAGAGGCAGGCGGATCTCTGTGAGTTCAAGACCAGCCTGGTCTACAAGAGCTAGTGCCAGGACAGGCTCCAAAGCTACAGAGAAACCCTGTTTCGAAAAACTAAAAAAGAGAAAAAAGAAAAAGAAAAAAAAATCGAAATCCACTGCAGCTCAGGAATGAGCGGCCATCCTTCCATTTGCGACTAAGACAGTTTTTATTCATTGACGGAGATTTACTGAGTGGTTGATAAGGAGGATGCCAGGAAGATGTCTAACATCCCCAAAGCATGCTGTCCAGTGAGGACTAACTCCTGCCCAGCCAAACTGTTATCAGAGGTGCCTTTCATTTATTCAAGATCTTAAGCCAGAGATAAGACAGCCAGCCTTTTCTGACTGATCTGGAGATCGCGAGCCATTCCCACACTCTTGCCCACTCAGTCCTCCCGTGGTTAGTGCTCTCCCATTTCCTAAGGGAAGGTACCAACATTTTTATGTAGATCAGTTCCTCCAATGGCTCCTGAAGTTCCTGTCTTCAAAGCCATACTCCTACCCCGGGCTCCGTCCCTCACTGCTGCCTGTCCAAGCTTCAGGCCTACGAGATGACGCTAGAGCTTGGGTCCTCTGGAGTCTTCAGCTGCCCGCTGCATTCTTGTGGGGCGTGAGGAGAGGAACGACGACAGAAAACACAGGGGTGCCTTGGGCAGAGGCTGCCTGTTTTTGCCAGGCCAGGCCGGGTGACTCCTACCCCATTGCCCTGCCTGGCTGGAGTGGACACCCCTTGACTTGTGGGAGAATTTGGCCACTAGAGGGCACGGTGTGCATTGAGCAATTGCCACAAAAATACAGCGAGACCTTTGCGAGAAGACAACAAATTGCAGGCCTCCTTAAACCAGCCCGAAGCTGGCAAATATCCGCTTTGTTCCCACACAAGGTTTCAGGACAGAATACGACACCTGCTACCTGCATCTCAGGCCACGATGAGGGTAAGGGCCTTGAGGTCGACTGTTCTCAGAATCGCAAAGCTTCCCACAGTTCAATTGAGACATGAAAACTATAGCTTGTTGGGCATCTTAGAGCCATGCATGAACCACACAATGCAGCCTAAAAGAGCAAACATTTCCAACCTAATGTCGCTGTGATAGTAATAGCCATCCAGTCACCATCCTAATGGTAATGGCAACCACAAGGGTTTGGGGACCAGCCAAAGGTTCAAATCCTGGTCGTTACTCAGCAACCGTGACTTTGTTCATGTCTCTTGAACTTCGTGAACATCAGTCTCCTCCTCTACAACACAGAGCCTACCAGAGAGGTCTGTTGGTTGGAGGTGGGCATCGAATGAGTGACTGACTACAAACGCCTATGGTCACCACTCTTTGCGACTCCTATGCAGCCGTAATGGTTGCGGTAGGAGTCTGGCTGTACATTAATGCCACTGAGAACTGGAAGGCATACTCAAGGTCACCTTGCTCTGCTGTTGTCCCAAAGCTCCCTCACTTCGGCCATCCCCTCCTCTGTTATAAACAAAGAGGTTTCCTTCCTCAGACAAAAGGTCAGCCCTTCAGTCCACAGCCCAGAGACACAACCTCCCACCTTCTCTGGGAACTTGCTGTTGTTGATTGCCATTCATCAACCCTTATTGTACACCTTCGTCTCTCCCTCCACCTACCCACCCCACCTCACCCCTTGTATCCCCATGTTTAAACACAATGAAGCCTAGTTCAACCCCTTACATCCCATGTTTAAACATGCACTGCAGAGACTATTTCACCACACCCCTACATGCACACACACACTCACACTGACATGCACACACATATACACATAAATCTTTCAAAGAAAATCAATCCTTTGTCCTTCCATCTCAAAATCCAAGTCACAAAATGCATCTGGGTTTGGGAGTGTATCTTAGTGTTAGCACTTAACCTGATACGGCCCTAGCACGGCCCTAGACTTAGTGTGTATGTATGCCTCTCAAACTCTTTGTATGTTAGACACCATGGGGACATGAAGACTGAATAAGTCACAAATCCCAGCTCTGAAGGAGAGCGCAGCCACAGGAGGGGCACACAACTGTGGCCAGGAATGTTAAGCAAAATGTCCTTAACAGCTGGAAGATGCGCTCCTGGGGACCTTAGAGAAGGAAGAATTGAATGGAGCCAGGAGGCCCAAGAGCAGCCGCAGAAAGACTGAGTTGGCTCTTGCCTTCTTGCCTGGGAAGACAGGAATCTGGGGGAGGACAGGACAGGATGTAACAGCCTGTGGGTGGGTCAGGAGAAGTGGAATTGAGGCACAGAAGTGTGTGTCAGGTCACCACCCACAGACATCCAGAAAACACACACTTCAATCTGTCAGCCAGAGTCCATTGGGAAAGCTGCATCTGGAGACCAGAGGGGCAGAGAGGAGAAAGTGGGGTGTAAGAAGGTGAACAAGAGTGACTGCAATCATCTAGTCTTCCGAGAAATTCATTCTCTGCCAGTCATGACGCGGCACACCTTATAATCCCAGCACTCGAGAAACAGAGGTAGCTGTGCCTCTGTCTACAGACTGAGTTCCCCACCAGCTTCAGCTACATAGTCAGACATTGTTGGAGAAAGAGAAGGAAGAGGAGGAGGGGAGGAAGAGAAAGAAGAGGAGGCAGAGTCGGGAGACTTGTGCAATAACAAAGGCTTGAGAATTTACCTTTCAGAACCACCGGGAGGACCAAGCAGGCAGATGCCCCAAGTAGGATTAGGGACAAACGGTCCCTGGGTTGCCTCCCACCACAGACACTTGATGGGGATCCAGGAAAAAGTGAGCGTGAAGATAAAGAGGCCTGTTTACAGCGTAGGCTCAGCTGGTGAGCCCTTCCCCAGTACCCAGGAGGAGCCTAGGGACCAGCAGGAGGCAAAGCACCCAGCCCTGCTCAGCATGAGCCTTAAAGAGAGCGGCACAATGCACAACACACACCGGAAGCTGGCTGTAAAACTTAAGCAGATCAGACACCATAAAATACTTTGTAATGCGCCATTGAGGCGGCCAAATAAGAGGCTTGAGTAAATTTATATTCCAATTGCTAAACATTACAGTCAATTTAAAAACCCACAAAAGTTTTGCCGAACAACTGTATAACTTAGAACAGATCTGTCGCAGAGTACAGTCCCTAATAGACGAGACATAAAACAGTCACGGCTAACTCCCGCTCACCTGCTAAATCATCTGGAAATAGTTCTGCTAGCTCAACCTCTCCCTTTTTCCTTCCTTTCAAAAAACACTGTAAGGTAATTCTTAGATTAACGTAAATTCTATTTATTTATTTTATTATTTATTCACCATTTTTCCCCTCCAGACCGAAAATACTAAAAGCTGCCAGGGCCAGGGATTTATTATGTCTGAAACCTTGCCTTCCTCCTCTGGAAGAAGCCCTCTGCCTATTTTGGAGGGTGCTTCTCACTCTTAAACTAGGGTAGGATTATCAGCTCATAGCGGCTGTTTTGTAGATAATGAGGCTTAATAAATATTCACATACAGAATTATACAGTGACATGCATACATACACACATGTATGCATATATACAGGTATGCATGCATACATACACACACACACACATGGCCAAGTGCCAAAGGGAAAGAGTTCCAGGCAGATGTGCTGTGGGAAGACTCCTACTCCCACTATTCCCCGCCCATTCCTTACCACTCAACTACCAAAGTTAGGGCCAAAGGAACTCCCTTCCCCCAAGTGCTAGGGCTGTCCCTCTCTACCAGATCTCTCTCTCTCTCTCTCTCTCTCTCTCTGTGTGTGTGTGTGTCTGTCTGTCTGTCTGTCTGTCTCTCCCCACAATGAGCTGGGCCCTTTCCCCCACTCATCACTAATTAAGAAAATAGCCTACAGTCAAATCTTATGGAGTCATTTTCTCAACTAAGGTTCCCTCATGTCAAATGACTCCAGCCTGTGCTAAGAAGACATGAAATTGTCCAGCACACATGGGGTCCCCTCACAGTGGAAAGGGGGTGTGTGAGAATGAGCAGAGAGGACAGGATGGTGTAAGTGGTACTTACTTCGCCAGTGTATGGTCACCCCCCTTCCTGTAGGCATTAGGAAACCAGGGCCAAGGAAGTGAGAGTCCCCAGCCAAAATCATCCAACCGAAGTAAGACAGGAACTCACTTTTCCTGTCTCCCTTCCAAAGAGGATGAGACTAATGAGGGTCAGGGACCCTGCCCAGAAAAGCACACACCTGTGTGAAGATATGAAGGGGCTCCCAGCATGAGTGAGGGGAAATGAAGGCTGCCCAGGTTGCTCTGGATCTGAGGCCAGATGAAAACCCCCAAGATAGTGCTGGGGAAGGTGGGGCAGGGCTGACTACCGGCCTGTTACCAGAGGTGGGGCCACACTGGATGGGATAGGAGCCACCACTGACTTCAAAATATGTTTAACCGTAAACATGAGTTCCCCAAACTATAAACTCAGCAATTCACGGGGGTCATTTTTTTCTAAAAAACGCTACTTCTGTACGCCATCAAGAGCCATTAATAGAAACTGATAGTGGGAATCTAATCTCTTTTGTGCCACTTGGGGGCAACACCTTCATGTTTGATTTATTGAGACGCTCACCTCGGTTTGTCTTCTGAAGGTTAAGAGACGTCGCTAAGCTGAAAACTGTCTTCTCTTCTTTCCATTCCCACAGCAAACTAGAGAGCCCTGGACATTTTTTATTTATTTATTTAAATTCCGAATCACTTTCCGCTCTCCTCCAGGCCAGGCAAGGTGAACGTCAACTATGAAGACCGGTTTCTAAGATGCCTCCCACGGGTCAGAGAGGGCGCTCTGAGCACAGGCAGGCCCAAGGCTGTAGCCACAGAGTGCAGGACCCACAGGCATAGTGACCGCCAGCAGCAGGAAGTCCCAGCGTATGCTAGTCTGTCTCAGGGCTCGGTGAGCACCAGGGCACCCTTAGAATAGGAAGCGTCAGTCAGTTACTCCTCAGGAGTAGGTTTGCAGGGCAGCAGCCACCATGGAAAACAAAACCAAGCACAGAGGCCTAGTGGGTCTCAGCAATATCAAGCCAGGACTCCAGACATAATGAGACTCAGAGTTCAGGTGTAAGGAACAAGTATTCTATCCGCCTATGGGGGTAGATCTAGGCCTGGGCCCTTCCCAAATAATCACGGGCAATGATCTCCTGACTCCCAGGTCCACTTGTATCTACACGCTCTTACCAGACATCCCCGGCTCTATCAGTGTAGCATGTCAGCTGGAGCGCATTATCTTCTTCTGAGCCTGGCCTTCTCTGAGGCCCTCATCACCTCTACCAGCATGGGCCAGCGAGGAACCTCAGGCCACAGTAACAGCTCAGTCCCTCTCACCATTCACACTCACTTAAGACCCCCTCCCCTCACTGTCCCTCATCACTGCAATAGCTTACTCCTTGGCTCCCTGGTTCTGGTGATCCCCCAAACCTCCCATACTGCCAGCAGAGAGCTCACTCTGGTCCTGTACCCCCTCCTACTTTATAAACTTAAACACATCAAAGTGTAAAGCCCATGGCACCCTGAAGGTTTGTGTCCTGCTCCCGTTTTCCACGCGTGTCTCCGGGAACTGCTGTGTCCACTGGACCCCTCCCCTGCCCTTCGGGGAGCTTACTTCCTTCTCCTCTGTGTTCTCACTGTTCTTAGACTACAGGCTTCCACTGTGTCATTGGCAACGTGGCCATCCAGCTATTAGCCTCCCAGGGGTTGCCTCTGCAAACAGCAAGAGACAGGGTCTCCTTTTGCATGCCCAGGAGCTGCGATGTGGTAGGTGCTCAGGAAAGGTCGCATTGATTCAGACAAGACCCAGGAATTAAAGGTGACAGAAAAGGTTCAGTCATGATTGATTATTGAACTAAAATTTATGTGACACCTCTTCCACATTATTGCAAACGAAATACCTTTTATGTAATATTGCAAATGACCATGGAAAGTAAATAAGGATTCAGAGGTAAATTTGGCTTAGTTTTGCTTACTCTTTTTCAGAGAATTCATGCAGCCTGTCTGTAGCCCAAGCTAAGCTACCAAGCTGGAAGTTTGTGTCACGTGACCATACCTTCTTAGCAATAGCTGAATGGACCACAAATGAACGGAGGACCATATGTTCTGGAGACCAAGTCTCAAAAGCCAAAAGAATGCTTCAGATCAAGGCTAGTATTAGATTTATACCAAAGCACAGCTAAAGGGAAGAAACGACAAATGCTGGGGCTGGGGAGATGGCTCAGTCATTAAAGTGCCTGCCACTGAAGCCTGAGGATCCAGGTTCAAGACTGCGCACCCACATGGTGAGCCAGGCATGGTGGCGTGTACCTGTAATCCCAGCCCTGGGGAGGCACAGACAGGAAGATTGCTGGGGATCAACATCAGTCTGCCTCATCTAATCAGGGAGCATGGATTCCAAGAGAGCTCCGACCTCAACAACAGTGTGGATGGCTCCCGAGGAACGACATCTGAGGTTGACCTCTGGCCTCTACACGTATTTGCACACAAGGGCATGTGCACACATACACGCATGACCAATAGCCAAACACAAAAATGTTAACGGTGTATCACAACTCACATGTCTAGGACTTTCATGCCCGATGCCAGGCTGCCACCCACTTCTTCCTTGAGACAAATCTGTGAGATGTCGACCTCAATGTCCCCTTCTTCCACCCTGGTTCTAACCTGAATTAAAGTCGGTTCATTGCAGGCAGCACAGACAGTGGCTAGCACAATCACACCTCTACTGTATAGGTGGGACGTCAAGCAGAAAGGAGGCTGTGAACTCTTAGTTCACACGCCCAACACAGAGATCTGGGATTAGTATCCAGACCCTGTCCCTCCAGAACGTAGGCTTTTAATGCTTCAATAGCTGTAGCCCAAATTCTAATTGGTCTTAATACTAAAAACTTGGGAGTCATATACTGGCGTGAGTGCTGAAAGATCAGAGTAACAGAGCAGCCAACAGCTAGTTCTTATCTCTACGAAATCCTCAAACCAAATGGGGTATCCTGTCTATGAATCCTCAGACTGAATTCTGTCTCTAATATATCATTTCCCGTCTCCAGAGTCCTAGTGCGGGGATTAAAGATGTGAGCCACCACTGTTTGGCTCTGTTTTTCTTTTTTTTTTTAAGATTTATTTATTTATTATATATACAGCATTCCTTCTATGTATGTCTGCAGGCCAGAAGGAGGTACCAGATCTCATTACAGATGGCTGTGAGCCACCATGTGGTTGCTGGAAATTGAACTCAGGAACTCTGGAAGAGCAATCAGTGCTCTTAACCACTGAGCCATCTCTCCAGCCCATCTGTTTTTCTTCTAGACTGATTCAATCTCATGTAGCCCAGAGTAGCCTTGAACCCACAGAGATTCGTCTGCCTCTGTCTCCCTTGTGCTGGAATTAAAGGCGTGTGCCACCACTGCCTGGCCTCTATGGCTAACTCGTGTGGCTAGCTCCACAATCTGATCTTCAGGCAAGCTTTATTTGTTAAAGCAGATGTCTTGGTGGCCCTTCAGCTGCAAGCACTCCTTTGCAAACTTGCAGGGTTTTCTAGAAACAACATTTGCATGAGTCACCTCAAAGCCACTAGACACTGGAGGCTTCAGGACTGCCCTCTCTCTGCAGGATGGGCTGTTTCCTAAGAGCACTCTGCTCATGATGAACAAAAAATTCATGGGGGATATAGTCTGGTAAGTACCTGCTATGCAACACAAGATTCTAAGTTTAGGTCTCCAGGACCCACAAAAATAAAAGAAGGAAGGAAGGAAGGAAGGAAGGAAGGAAGGAAGGAAGGAAGGAAGGAAGGAAGGAAGGAAGGAAGGAAAGAAGGAAGGATGAATAACTGGGCACAGCACTGGAAAACCGAAGACAAGAGGACCCCTGGAGCTTGCTGGCAGCATCTAGCAGAAGCAGCAAGCTTTAGGCTCAGTTAGAGACCCAGTCTCAAAAAATAAAAGAAGGGGCTGTAGATATCTCAGCAGCTAAGGATGTGCACTACTCTTTCAGAGGACCTGAGTTCCCAGCATCTGCTTTGGTGGCTCACAATCACCTGTAACTCCAGCTCCACCATGCCTCTGGCCTCCATGGCACCTGTGCTCAAATGAATATACATATGCTCATGACACATGTACACAAACACATAGGATGAAAACCAAAATATTTCCCCAGGTGTGGTGGGATACACCTTTAGTCCCAGCATTCAGGAGTCAGAGGCAGGCAGATCTCTGTGAGATCCTGTCTCAAAAAGAAGGTTGGATTGGGGGGAGTATAGTAGGAGGTCGCTTGTTTGTTCCGGGCTGCTCAGTCCCGAAATAATCACACAGAAACTATGTTATTTGCAATACTGTTTGGCCAATAGCTTAAGTGTATTTCTGGCTCATATCTTAAATTAACCCATTTCTATTAATCTGTGTATAGCTACAAGGCTGTTGCTTTTCACTGACTCCACCTTCTTTCTCCCAGCATTTA